>NW_024117567.1:0-6434 GCF_003073215.2 Triticum urartu | reverse complement strand
AGGGCTGTGGGGGTGACATCGGCCCCGACAGCCGCCGCGCCGCGCGAGCTCTTTCCCGTTCCCCTCCTTGTTCCTTTTCTTTCTCTAATCCGTCGCGCCGCTCCTCATCTTAGTCATCTCTGTACGCAGCAGCGACGGCGTCGAGCTGGCCGGCGATGGCGTCGAGCTGGCCGGCGATGTAAGACGGCGCCCCCGCTGACCCCCTTGCCGGCGTGCGCGAGCACCTCGAGGGTGAACGCGCCGCCGTCAAACGGCTTGGTGGTGGTGCCCTTTGCCCCGTGTGGGGTTGGTTCTTCGTTCCCGCACCTCGGCTTGCCGATGCGTGTGGGGATCGAGAGGAACAGGCGCGGCCGGAGTGGCGGCGCACTTTGCCGGCGGCCCAAGGCCTTCTCCGGTGTACTTTTGTGTTCTTTTGTTTGCTTTTCATTGCCCTGTTAGGGTTCTTTGGGGAGGAGGGGATTTCCTTTTCTTTTCTGTACCGAAAATCCTAAACCAATCTCTGGCTGATACCATTGATAGATCCCTGGATCGGTTAGGGTTAAGGATTCACGGTGGTCTTTACCTTTTCCTTGGATCGGTGAGCCCGATGGGGTGGCCATGGTGGATGGCGGCGGCGGTGATGGCAGATCGTGGGCGAAGTGGTGGCGGCGCTTCCCATCAGCACTGCACTAACCCTAACCTAGATTGGTAGGGGATGTAGGTGGGACCTCGTGTTGCGACCCATGGTCCCACCTCTTTATATATAGTGCAGGTGACAGGGGCCCGTCACCCATAGTGGGTTGAGCGCCCCCGATCAGGGCGCGGATCTAAGGGCCCGGTGGGCCGTTGGGCCCACACAGTGGAGATCATCCTAACAGGGTTCACTATGCGTAGCAACTGAGCTAATCTGCATTATAACCTGCGAAATACGATCGCATAGCTCCAATAAAAGCTATTGTGTTGACCTAAAGAAACATAACAACACAAGTGTTTTCTGAAAATCAGTATGCATCATATGAAATTATGAATAGACTGTTTCAACATGCATCACCACCCTAGGTTGTGGCGTGCGCTCAGCTTTGCACCCAGCCTGCCACCCGGGTTCCATTGTTGGGCCCCACAAATGTGCGTGCCTGGGTTGTTTCTTCTGAATCAATACGCTACAGGGGCTAGTCCCTGTTGGTCGAATTTCGTTTTGGTTGGTCAAATTAAATTTGTTGCACTATCTTTCTCATGAGAAAAACAGAAAATGCCAACAAATCCTAGCTATGTTTCTACATCTTCGTCGTAATAGTCACCTGACACATCATCGTGCTTGTTTTGATCAGGGTCCCGGAGCATGTGGAGGAGGTGAGCAGCCGTGAGCTTGGGGATACAAGCAAGGATCTGTCTAGGTTTGAGACCCTGACGCTGAATGACACACCTCACACGCTTGAATCAGCTGACGGGTATGTCCATCTTCCTTTTGTAAGTTACTAATAACTGGTTTGTTGAAGCGCTGGGTACTTTTTATGACCCGTATGGCTGCACCAATGGGTAGAGTACTTGTTATGACCCCTATGGTTGTACACTGGTACTTGTTGGGTGTGTTTGGTAACAATCTCACCCTAGCATGGTTGTTCTCTCCTGAGACTGGTGGCATGTATCCATATCTGATAGATTCGGTTACCTTCTCCTTGAGGTGGTGAGGATGCCACCACGATTATGAGATTATGATGGAAAATGAATTATGTAAACAATGGTAGCAAGAATTTGTGGATAATTCGTTTGATTCAAACAACTTCTTCTCAGCACACACACTTTCCTCGTGCATTGAAGATCGATTATTGATATCTGTTTTTGTTAGGACTTTCAAGCTTCAAATTTAGTCACAGTAGACGTTGACTAAAGCATGGATGTAAATTGTTTGGCCTAGGGTGGTGATACATGCTGAAACAGTCGATTCACAATTTCATATGATGCATACTGATATTCAGAAAACAGTTGTTGTTGTTACAGTTGTTGTTGTTATGTTTCTCAACAAATAGCTTTAAATGGAGCTATGCGATTGTCTTTCGCATGTCATAATGCAGATTGGGACCTCGTGTTGCGACCCATGGTCCCACCTCTTTATATATAGTGCAGGTGACAGGGGCCCGTCACCCATAGTGGGTTGAGCGCCCCCGATCAGGGCGCGGATCTAAGGGCCCGGTGGGCCGTTGGGCCCACACAGTGGAGATCATCCTAACAGGGTTCACTATGCGTAGCAACTGAGCTAATCTGCATTATAACCTGCGAAATACGATCGCATAGCTCCAATAAAAGCTATTGTGTTGACCTAAAGAAACATAACAACACAAGTGTTTTCTGAAAATCAGTATGCATCATATGAAATTATGAATAGACTGTTTCAACATGCATCACCACCCTAGGTTGTGGCGTGCGCTCAGCTTTGCACCCAGCCTGCCACCCGGGTTCCATTGTTGGGCCCCACAAATGTGCGTGCCTGGGTTGTTTCTTCTGAATCAATACGCTACAGGGGCTAGTCCCTGTTGGTCGAATTTCGTTTTGGTTGGTCAAATTAAATTTGTTGCACTATCTTTCTCATGAGAAAAACAGAAAATGCCAACAAATCCTAGCTATGTTTCTACATCTTCGTCGTAATAGTCACCTGACACATCATCGTGCTTGTTTTGATCAGGGTCCCGGAGCATGTGGAGGAGGTGAGCAGCCGTGAGCTTGGGGATACAAGCAAGGATCTGTCTAGGTTTGAGACCCTGACGCTGAATGACACACCTCACACGCTTGAATCAGCTGACGGGTATGTCCATCTTCCTTTTGTAAGTTACTAATAACTGGTTTGTTGAAGCGCTGGGTACTTTTTATGACCCGTATGGCTGCACCAATGGGTAGAGTACTTGTTATGACCCCTATGGTTGTACACTGGTACTTGTTGGGTGTGTTTGGTAACAATCTCACCCTAGCATGGTTGTTCTCTCCTGAGACTGGTGGCATGTATCCATATCTGATAGATTCGGTTACCTTCTCCTTGAGGTGGTGAGGATGCCACCACGATTATGAGATTATGATGGAAAATGAATTATGTAAACAATGGTAGCAAGAATTTGTGGATAATTCGTTTGATTCAAACAACTTCTTCTCAGCACACACACTTTCCTCGTGCATTGAAGATCGATTATTGATATCTGTTTTTGTTAGGACTTTCAAGCTTCAAATTTAGTCACAGTAGACGTTGACTAAAGCATGGATGTAAATTGTTTGGCCTAGGGTGGTGATACATGCTGAAACAGTCGATTCACAATTTCATATGATGCATACTGATATTCAGAAAACAGTTGTTGTTGTTACAGTTGTTGTTGTTATGTTTCTCAACAAATAGCTTTAAATGGAGCTATGCGATTGTCTTTCGCATGTCATAATGCAGATTAGCTCAGTTGCTACGCATAGTGAACCCCACATCATCCGTATTTCTAGAACCTGGTTAGTGAACCCCACGTAGTGAACCTGTCTTATATCCATACACAAATACTATAATCAAAGGTTCATAGTGAATAAAGCAAGGTTTATTACATGACTTTTCTCCTATATCTAAGCAAAGAGTGCTTATAGTCTATTAATGCAAGTTTAATTAAATTGAGAATCAGTTTATTGCATCTTGTCCCATGTTGTATCACTACACGAACTTTCTTGTATATCTATCTAGATTACATTATTAACCATGTTTTGCTGACCGGATTCTTATATTTCTGTCTAGGCAGGAAATATTTGGAGGATTTTATCCACTCGACCATCAAGGTGATATAAAATTTGAGAGAAGACAAGCTGAAGAGCGAGCTCAATTTTTCCAAGCACAAGGATATTGGCCACTCGACTTTGAAACTAACAGAGAATATGCAGACATGAAAGTTGGAAAACAAACTCAATCAGTCCAAGCACGGGGACAACATACTTACGCTTCTAAGGAAGAAGAAATTTTGTAAATGCGAAACGATGGATGAGCGAGGAGGCGATGGTGGCTTTCACAAGATACATTGAGAGCAAAGATGATCTTAAGGTTCTCCACGTCTGCTCTAAAATGCTTTTTATTGTTGGGACTGTAGAGAACTATGACTAACACTTGTTTCATCTTAGGGACTTGATTATGAATTTGACGAGCTTGTCCATCAATGTCTTAATGTGGAGGATTATTTAAAGATATTCCATCACTTCAACTTTACTGTCAAGATAAAGAAGCTTGGCTCAGCTGATTGGATGTCGGTGATGTACTTCGCCGAGGTCAAATCGATATGTATGATAAAACTCTATGCCTGTTATCCTTTGGAGCAAGATCAATATGGTATGGAAACTTTTCACCTTATGACTTGTAGTGACCTAAAAAGATTCTAACATTGTGATTTACTTTGGCAGGTGAATGTTATGCCCGTGAGAACCAAGGAATGGGTGAACTGAGGCACCCGTTAAAAGGGATATACGATATGGGCAGGGAAGATATACAACCTCCCTTCTATTATGAGGACAGTGACTCTGATGAATTCAATCCAGCAACAGTCCGGAGTTTATCTTCTGATGATGATATGAGTTGATGATGGCCTTGTCCTTTATTCTAGTACTGTAAGTTAGCTGTAGCTCTTGTATGCTCTTGATCTGTTGATTCCTAGTTGATTTATGAATGTATTCCTAGCCCCAGCAGCATCTGAAGAATATCGAGTAGCAGCGCAGCAATGGTTTGTAACACTGGTATTATGCGTTGTTGGTTCTGATGTCACACTCGTATTTTCTTTGATGCGACTGGTTTACTCTGCTTTAAATTGTTGCTGTCACGGTTGGTGAACTGCAAGTTCTTATTTACCTTTTTTTGGTATAATTGGCATTCCGTTCACCAAAGCAAACGGCCAAACCAGCAGGTTTGCAGAATTGCAGTGGCCGCATGGCCTGGTTGTGCACCACCTGCAGCTAGACAGTCTGCTACTTTGAACTTGACAAGATTTAAACGAGCAGAGAAGTCAATCTCCCTGGCCAGTCATATTCTTCTCCGTTTAACAGCCTGCACCAGAGTAGTAGAATCCTATTCTACCATTGCAGAGGGCGTTCCGCGCCTGTAGTTATTTACGGTCCATTTTTTGTGCTGGAGATTGAATTTTGCTTGCCTTTGTTAGATACTGAATGTAATTTTCTTAAATTTTTATGTCTTTTATCGTTGGAAATTTTGAATATAAATCCAGAACCTTATATGTCTTTCATCGTTGGAAATTTTGAATATAAATCCAGAACCTTAGGGCATCTCCAACGTGACCCGCAAACCTCCTGCAACCGTCCGGACCGTGTGGTCCGGACTGCGGAAGCCATCCAAGGCAGTCATGTATCGGTCCGCGACGCGGTTCGGACGCGATATCTTCCACAAACCGAAAACAAAAATGGGGAAGGTTTGCGGGTGTGCGGACCCATCCAAGCCCGCTTCTGACTGCCCTGACCCACCAAAATCCAAACCCCCTTCCCCTCCCCACGCGTCGCGTTTTCGCCCCCCGCCGCTCCAGAGCGTCAGCGTCTGCATTCACGCCCGGCTAGAGCGGACGCGACCACTCACTGGCACTGACATTGAAGCGGTGCGCCGTTCGAGAAAGCGTCACCTGCATCATTTCCTCGTGTAGGTGACTGTCGCGCGTTCAAACGACACGACAGTCGCCCATCTACCACCTGCATTGATGGCACACAGTTGCGCCCCCCGCCGCTCCAGAGCGTCAGCGTCTGCATTCACGCCCGGCTAGAGCGGACGCGACCACTCACTGGCACTGACATTGAAGCGGTGCGCCGTTCGAGAAAGCGTCACCTGCATCATTTCCTCGTGTAGGTGACTGTCGCGCGTTCAAACGACACGACAGTCGCCCATCTACCACCTGCATTGATGGCACACAGTTGCCGAGGCGTGATGACCCACAAGTATAGGGGATCTATCGTAGTCCTTTCAATAAGTAAGAGTGTCGAACCCAACGAGGAGCAGAAGGAAATGATAAACGGTTTCCAGCAAGGTATTCTCTGCAAGTACTGAAATAAGTGGTAACAGATAGTTTTGTGATAGGATAATTTGTAACGAGCAACAAGTAACAAAAGTAAATAAAGTGCAGCAAGGTGAACCAATTCTTTTTGTAGCAAAGGACAAGCCTGGTCAAACTCTTATATAGAGAAAATCGCTCCCGATGACACATGGGAATATCGTCAAGCTAATTTTCATCACGCTCATATGATCCGCGTTCGGTACTTTGATAATTTGGTATGTGGGTGGACCGGTGCTTGGGCACTGTCCTTACTTGGACAAGCATCCCACTTATAATTAATCTCTATTGCAAGCATCCGCAACTACAACAAAAGTATTAAGATAAACCTAACCATAGTATGAAACATATGGATCCAAATCAGCCCCTTACAAAGCAATGCATAAACTAGGGTTTAAGCTTCTG
>NW_024117566.1:0-10233 GCF_003073215.2 Triticum urartu | reverse complement strand
GAGCTAGTTAACTAGAGGCTCACTAGGGACACATTGTGGTCTATGTATTCACACATGTATTACGATTTCCGGATAATACAATTATAGCATGAATAATAGACAATTATCATGAACAAGGAAATATAATAATCATTTTATTATTGCCTCTAGGGCATATTTCCAACATACTCTTCATTGGCAAATCCGAATGTCTCGATCCGAGTTGAGACCCACCTACAGAAATTGATCCATCAATGGCTTTTTCTATAGTGGCAGGAAGTCTCCAACTCTTCAATATGAGCTAGCTAGGTAATCCCTTTACTTAATCTGATATGGGATCTCTTGCTACCAGAAAGGAACTGAACTGGTTTGCCCGGAAAGAATGGATTGCGACTCTTGGAGAGCTAATGGTACTGGACTGATAGCGCACTGATTGAACCGACCCCGGACATACCACTGGGGAACTTGTGGCTGGAGAGAATCTCTCGCGATGGAGAAATGTCAAATGGGAAGCTCTATGGAGGCACACATCGTGTCATTCATCATCGAAATGGGACTAACTCGCTCGGGAATAGGCACAGGATTGAGGTACTTTCTGGCGTAACACACCCGTAATGGGGCAATCTGACTAGCTGGTCAAAACCCTTTCCGCAATGTTTAAGTGGCGCTGGAAGGAATCAAGAGGGGAGGAGGAAGGCTGTACCAGGTGGAAGGAGAAGAGCTGATTACTACTAAATCAGAACAAGCTTAGTTCTACATGACGGCTCAATGGTGCATAGTCAACTTAGTAAACCTAACATCTCTGATCTCTGATCCAATTTCAACCCTACTGAACTCTTAAGAGTAGGTGTTTCAAGAACCTAAGTCCTTAAAAAAAGAATACATGATCACTATATACCCCCGAAGGTACTGAGCCCAAACATTTGAAGCCATACGGATACACACATCTGCAAAAGGCTGAGATTGAGAATTGAGGAATTGCTGAAGAATTCACTGATACAATCCTCCACTAGCCATTTTGCTTCACATGTGTTGTTAGTGAAGAAGAAGGATGGGACATGGAGGATGTGCATTAAAACCAGGCAGCTGAATGCCAGTACAGTAAAGAAGAAATACCCAATTCCGGCACATAGATGCCCTATTGGATGAGTGGTGCTAAATATTACTACAAGATTGACTTGAGATCTGGCTATCATCAGATCAGGATGAGAGAGGATGACAAGCCCAAAACTTCATTCAGAACCCTGTAACTATGAATTCAATGTGATGCGGGCTTACAAATGCTCCTGCAACGTTTCACGCACTCACGAATGATGTGTTCAAGCCCAGAAGATTTGTGTTGGTTTGATGATATACTTCTTGACAGTAAAACACTGAAGGAGCATCAACAACAGTTGCAGCTAACACTTTTTCTGCGGAATCAGCTACATGCTAAGATGAGCAAGTGTGAGTTTTGACTTTCAAAGGCGGAATATTAGGGGTAAAATGGAAAATAAGGTGGCAAATGCATTTAATAGGAGAAAGGCCAGAACATCTGTCCAGCTGGTCCAAGGTGTGCAAACCGCTTTGTGAAGGCCGACTAAGAATGAGGGACCTAGTAGTGTATTTCGAAGCCTTCTAGGCAAAGCTGCTTTGGCGTGCACTGAAAGGACATCTTCTTGTCCTATATTATACCAGAGGTGAGTGCATAATCTGGTGTAGAACGGAGGGGATATCCTAAGTTGATGTGCACAAGTGCTTCCTCTGATTGAAGTCAATTGCCTCAACCAATTTCTTAGTACATCAACACAAGAAGTGGCGAATTGGGGATGGTACTACCTCAGTGAAACTGTGGGAAGATGGGTAGGTGGGGCCTCTCAACCAAGACATCGCGGTTGGCGAGTGGGGACAATACTGAATTCTAGCATGGGTGTGGTAGATTACTGACGTGAAGCCGGACCTCTATGAGTGCTCTACATGGCCGGATCAAAGCTATTATAAAAGCTATATCCATTGGAGTGGGAAGTACTCAAGATGTAGACGAGGACTCAAGCAGGTTTGGCCCTCTTTCTCTGATGTGTTCTTAGAACCCACTACCCTCCCTCCTAAAAGACCATGTGACCATCGGATTCACCCCGCGATAGTCAACCAGTGAATCAAAGGCCTTATAGGTATTCACACCACCGGATGAAATTGAAGCCATAATCAAGGAGTTACTCTAGAATGGTACTCTACAACCTAGTTCATGCCTCACCGGCTCTTCTTTACAAGAAGAAAGAAGGTTCGTGGCGCCTATGTATTATAGGCAACTCAATGAGCAAACCGTTAAAAATAAATACCCGATACCGGTCATTGATGATCTTTTGGATGAGCTACACGGTTATACTGTGTACTCAACAATCGTTTTATCTATTCCCACATCAATTCACCAATCCTGGAACTCGTTATGGATAGAAGGTCCATAGAAGTGAAAGTAGGACGACAGGAGAAAAGAGTAAGGAGTACCGGAAGAAGAAGATTTTGCACTTTTTGCCCATGAAGAAATAGTAGCATTTGAAACTAGAAAGATTGACTTTGGATAGTAAATCCCCAAGGAAGGGCTATAATCCAAACAAAGGAGGAGCTAGCGGACAGTTCAAATTTCAACGATTAGGGAGGGGAATGAAACACTTGTCTTTCACAATCAATTCTTTCTATTTTTTTATGTTTAGGACACGCGAAGTGAAAGCGAAACTCGCTATGAGGAGAAGACACGGCAAGAGAGGTTTGAACAAGAGGAACTGCCGTCTAGTTGAGTTTGACCATTCTCTCTTTCTATCTCTCTTTCTTTCAAGAGCTGAATAAGGGCATATCCTCAAAGGAGAGAGAAATCGGACTTTCTTCTTTACCCCCCTCATTATTCAAGACGTGAATATAAAGTGTATTGTACTCCCTTGGATCTTTTCCAGGATCTTTACTCGTCGTTGATCAAAGAAGCTAGAAGGAAGATGGGTGGTAGGGTGAATGGACATTCATATCCTCTCCGACTCGTCGGTTAGAAGAGTAGCGACCAAAAAGAAATCATTATATAGGATAACTGCTGTAGAGATAAAATGTAGGAAGGAGAAAGTTGGTTTCAATGAGTCATGTGAATTGTAGAAGAAATAGGTAAACAAGGCGGGTTAATATATACACGTTGAAAAGCAAGGGGATAAATTGAACGAAATGAAGAGCAATCCAGAATCCTATTTTGTATACTATAAGAAAAAGGCACTGAAAACTTGGAAACGGAACATGTTGTAACTGATATGGGTAGTCGCACATTAGGCAAAATGGTGTAGTGGTTGGGCCAGGTAGCTTCTTCTTTTGAACAACATTTCATTCTGTTTTGGATGCTTTCTACTATGTTTCAAGTGATCAAAGAAGAGTTTATTTCCCACTACTCATATCACATCTTATGTGTTGATGCAAGCTGACTAAATCAATAAGGTGGTATTCGTATTTGATTAGACAAGATGGTATTCTTCTTTATTCCGGAGCACAACAATCTGGATCTCTATCTTATAGCTTATCCTTCCTATTCTGTATGTATTATGGTCATGTCAAGTCAATGGTCTGTCTACCCTGCAACTGGTCTTGAATGGCTTCAATGAATTGTTTGCTGAGCCTATAGAGTGACCTCCTAGGAGGACAATAGACCACAAAATACCCTTACTACCAGGCACTAAACCTGTCAATCATTAGAGAAGGGGCAGAGTTCAAGATAATACTATCTTGCCTGTTTGGTCGAGAGAGTACCGGGTATTCCGATGGTTAAAGATTCAAGAATTAGTGGCAAAGGGGGACAGCTTTGGCCTGCAACCGTTTCCACTTTACGGCCCACAGCTTGTGTTCTTCGGTATTAATTCAGTTTCTGTTTGTTTGGCTTGTCTCATGCACCACCTGAATTGAGTCATAGTAATGGGACTTTGGTAATCCAGTGATGAAGTCAATGCTGATAATGGACCATGCTTCATCAGGAATGGGTAGAGGATCGAAGAGGCCAGGGAGTTTTTAATGTTCTACCTTAGCTTGCTGACAGATTTGACACTTGTTGACAAAAGATTCCACTGATTGAAAGATTCCTGTCCAAGCAAATAGTGCCTTGATGCGGTGATAAGTAGCAGTAATGCCAGAGTGGGCACCAATACCACTGGCATGAAGTGCTTGCAAGATGTTTTTTTTCATTTAGAAGTTTGCACCAACCCATACTCTTCCTTTATATCAAATGACCCCATTATGCAATGAATATTTGCTATTCTTGTGAGTGCTCAGGACTGCCAATTCAGATAGTAAATTCTGGGTGAATGTGTCTTTGTTGTACCCTGCAACAATATCAGTGAGCCATTGTGGTTGACAGGAAGTAATGGCATTGAGTTCATCTGGATCATGTAATCTAGATAGTGGTGCACCGGCTGCCCTTTTCTCTGAACCTTTTATTGGATGATATATTGTAATCCCATGAGCTTGAGGAAAGGAAAGCTTTGTGCTGCATTAGTGTTTTAAGTCTTTGAGTAGTCAAATGAGCTAAGCTCCTGTGAATGAAACGCCTGTCCTGCTAAGCCCAAACTCTAATGTGCTTGACTTGGAAGTAGGCCACTCTTTCACTGTGAGGATCTTCTTTTAGTCTGTAGCCACCCCTTGCCCACTAATGACATGACCTATGTATTCTATCTGTGGTTGAGCAAATGAACATTTATTCAACTTCACATATAGTTGATTCTGCTTCAGAAGGTCAAATACTTGCTTCAAATGGGTGACATGACCTTGCAAGGATTTGTTGTAGATTAAGATGTCATCAACAAAAACAAGTACACAAACCCTAATCAGCTCAGCCAGAATTGTGTTCATAGCACTCTAGAGGGTGGGTGGTGCATTTGTGAGCCCAAATAGCCTAAAATTCATAGTGACGTGGGTCTTGAATGCCATTTTGTATTTGTCAACTTCATGTAATCTTATCTGATGGTAACCAACTCTCAAATCTAGCTTAGTAAACCAAACAGCACAAGATAACTCATCCAACAATTCTTTAACTACAGGCATTTGGTATTTTATTAGACGAATCCATCTTATTTCCTTATTTCTCTGTTTTGGTAGTAGGAGAAGTAGTTTGTTTAGCCCGGACTTCAAAGTAGTCTCCCCCGTTGACATTATTTTTTAGATAGAATCCTCAATGAGTGGAAAGGACTCCCAAACTTGCTCCACAGTACTATACCATACAGAGCCGCACCCTTTTGATATGATAAGAAGAAAAGGGGCCAGGCCGCCCTCTTTTCTTTTCCGCACCAAGCCTTCTTGTAAAATCGGGTGTATAGCTCAGTTGGTAGAGCATTGGGATTTTAACCTAATGGTCGCAGGTTCAAGTCCTGGTATACTCAAAACAAAAATAACCACTCTTGTATTCATAAGGATGCATAGTAGCCTTCAAAGAGCAATCTTTGGCCTTGAGAAAAGCCCCTTTCTCATCAACATCTCGACTTTGCTCGTTGTTTGAGGTAAGTATAAAGGAGATCAGACTGGCTCGGTCATTGATAGGCCGGCCTTCTCCTTATTCATTGGATAGGCCGCGGGGGAAAGTCAAGTCAAGCACTAGTTAGTTGGGGGGGGACGCACCAAAGCAGCGTTCGTTGCACTAGCGCCTTATCTTTTGAAGCTAAACAAAGGCTTGAAAGACGGAGTACGTCCGAAGTCGTTGGCTGCCTTTTTGTAGTGCGCAAGTCAGAGGGAACTTCTTCTTCTGTTCTGCGAATCTACTAACGAGAACTGCCGTACAATCCTGTATTTTTTAAGAAAGATCGTAGATGAACGTTTCGTTTCGTTACCTAAGTAGTTGAAGAATTCATTCCAAGGTAAACAGAGAGGTATTTCCTTTTCTCATTCAGCCCTTCTCTCCTTCCATCCCAGTAGGCCTATTCATGCTTTTTTGCTATCCATCTTGATCAAATAGAAGAAGGGGAAATTCAGACTAGGCAAAACACCTCAAAAAGTGAAAAAAAGATAAAACAACTTTCTTATTGTCATATAGTAAACCATAGTTCTCATCCTAGGAAACCATATCGATCATCGGTCAGAGCTCCCAACTACGAAGCGCTTTTGTAGAGCGAGTCAACAATTCGTGGATCCATGGTTTGGATGAAGCTATGTACCCGGGTAGAGATGATTTGTCTCAAAGATGTTCCGCTCATCCAAGAATCTGAAACTTCATCTACATAAACAAATAAATAGCCCTTTCCTTTCTTTTCTTGACTTAAAAAGGTAATCAATCCTTTCTTTTCATCTTTTATCAAGTCTTCCTCTTCCTGATTGAGTCAATCAGGGATAGAAATTCGGATCAACTATGAGGAGTAGGGCTGCTGGGCAAGTGAATGAACTCTGTCCTAGGCATTTCCAATAAGTTCAGTGAAGTGAGGGCGAAACCTTTTTTGAGAGGGAAAATACACTCCAAATGATATTCCATAATAGAAGGAATGAGTGGAAGATTTACTTGAAGAAAAAAATACAATACTTTTCTAGTCATAGCTAGGGCTACCTATCTAGTTTCATGCTTTGGGCGTACCAGATTCAATAGGCTAGGTTATAGCTGACAGATTTCTTTAAGAACTAGCTGCCTATAAGCCTCGCTAGTAGTATTCCTGCCCAGTACCGGAGTAGTGAATCACAAGGTAAGTTCTCCTTGATGCATTTCCAACACTCTCTTTTTCTACGTACACTTTTGATTCCTCGGTAGGTAGGGACAACGTTCGAGATCTCATCCGACCGTCTATTTCTCACTAATTGGGAGATTGGATTGGAATCCGAGGAGAACTGATTGGATGTCATGGAACGAATGGGGCACTATGTTGGTTACCCACTGCTAGCCTAGCGGAGATTTCTCTATTTGTTGAAAGTGGAAAGGAGTCGTATTTGAATCGGAAAGTTGGGCTTGTTCACTCACACCTTTCTTTGATTATCGATGACTTGGCTTCTTGCTCAAGTAAGCACCCGACATACCAATTCATTATCCTTGGGGCTCGGCTCGCTCCTTCCTATCGACGTTATTATTTCTTCATTACTCTTGTAATGATGTTCCGAAAGAAATCAAGGTTACCAGGTCACAGCTCTGATTCTTCTTCCCTTATAGAACCTTCCCGCAAGAAATCAGTGGAAGTGGGTGCGCCCCTACAACTCATCAAATCTGCCTTCTTTTCTGTTCTGCGCTATACATATTCTCAAGTTATGAGAAAGAATGGATTTGAATGCAATTTGGAATTAACAAAATAAATTAATGAAGAATATTTTTACCTCTTATCTAATAAGCAATGAAAGCATTTGAACTGCTCAATGAACAATAAAGAAAGAGCTAAGGTAAAAAAGTTATGTGTTACTAATAGTAAACCAATTTTATTTGGAGTTTGCTTTCAGCTGAACATGTTATAACTACAAATGAGGTGAGGCTTGATTAGGTGGCTTTGCAAGAACTAGGGAGGAACACAAGTTATGTACTTTAGGCTAAACATATGAATTTAGAAGATCAACTTTTCCAATTGGACATAAACAAAAGCAACCAATAATATATATATATATATAAACTTCCATAATATTTTCTCTATGGTGAAGTAATTTCATCGATAACCACTAAACGATTAAGTAGCGATGTATGCAAAGCTAAACAATGAGCATTTCATAATACACTCGTTTAGCATATCTTTAGGATAAAAGAGAAAACTGCGAAAAAAATTTGTTTTCCTAAATAAAAAGATCAAGAAATTTATTTTGTATGGTTCTTATTTCATTGAAAACGTTTCCATGAGACTTTCTTTCATTGAAGAAGTCCATGACTTGTTCTAGGTGATATGAGGTTGAACATGCTTTAGAAAAAAATGCAAAGAAGGGTACATGAGGGTGGAATAAAAATCAAAATGATGACCCCTTCTTTCTTCCTGAACATTACCGATAAATATTCATTCTTTATACGTTAGGTCGGGTTTCAGATGTATATCATTTAATATATGAAACCAAAAAGAAGAAATGACAAGAAAGTTGTATATAGATGGAGGAATAAATTATGATGTGGAAAACAAGGCAGGGGTTCAAATCCTGTCATCCCTACCTATTACTTCTCCTATGGGCAGTAACGAGGGATCAACTAAGATCGATTCAAATTGGACAAAATTCAGAGTTACATTTTTTCTATATGCATGCGGTACAAAAATCATCCTTTTATTTACTGCTTTATTTCTCGGAAAGCACTCTTAGTTCAGTTTGGTAGAACATGTGTCTCCAGAACCCAATGTCATAGGTTCAAATCCTACAGAGCATGATTCTGTTCTTGTTATGTCGAATCCAAAAAAAGAACTTATATAAATATAAGAAAATGATATAGTAATGAGATCCATATCGTCATCGTAGTAAAAAGAAAGATCTGCAAGCATTCTTTATGGGAGTCGGGGCTTTCTGATTTGAAGTTGCTGGAAAAGGACCTCTGTGATCGGTTGATCATTAGTCGTTTTTTAAGGTAAGTAGGCAGGGGGTGTCTTGATCGAAACCGAACTTCAGTTCCACCCAGCTCAGATTCTATGCAGCAGTGGGGAAGACCTGTTTATACTTTTATTGAGAATTACATTTCTTCCTGCCGCACCCCAATTCTTTCCCAGCAGTTGAAAATTGATATGAGATCTTAAACCCAGTGGGCTCCTATGTTCTGGGCAGAGGCATTGATGCGGGTAGGATGCGTGTCTGCTTTCCTGTTGTTTGAAGGAGTAGATACATTCATTTCCTTTTGCCAGAGTGAGAGTGAGAGTTGTCTGGGATGTAGACAATCACTATCTCGTGACTTCACGAGATAGTGATTCTCCTCACGACCACCATTTCATTTACCTTCACCCTGGGACTCAGGAACAACATCTTAGAACCTGTTTTATCCTCTGAACAACTAACAACAAACACTAGAACTAGAGTTATAAACCTTCCGAGATGGCTTCATCTATTGCTTCTTTGTTGTCTTTCTTATCTGGCAGATGAAAACGGGAATCTGTTTCTAGATTGTGTGAGTGGTCAGTTGTGATGGAGAACAGGGGATTCCCAATCCAAAAGAGATTGGCTTCTTTTTGGAAACTTCCACGCCGGCTATGCGCGGGAACCATCCGTTAATCCGTGTGAACCAAGAAGAGAAAATAGAAGCTTTTTACACGCCTGTCTAGCCAATCCAATAGGCTTTTATTTCATATAAAAGAAGTTGAAAACAAAACAGAGATAGAAGAGCATAGGCCAACTCTGCATGGAAAGCCCCTCTGGTAAAGAATTTGAGAACAGACTGTTGAAAGAATTCGGGAATCATTATCAGCTGATGGAAGGAAGGCGTGGGTCTACCACCCCTTTCAGTAGCTGAGGCGCTCCGAGCTTGCGTCTCTCACATCCCCAAAAGGAAGAGTTGGTGGATCAGGTCGAACAGTTTGTTCCGTCATCAACTGTCAATAGTAAGTACTCTAGAGCTCCAAAATGGCTTCCAAGCGAGGAAACGGCAACACAGGTTTCCTAGTGCAACGACATTCGAGTAATAAAAGGGAGACAGACGCACTATTTCATTCCAATTCCATGTTTTTTTGCAGTTTGTTAAGGGGAATGAGAAAACAAAAGAGTTTCTTCGATCAAATCTTGGAGAACACTTTGTATTCCACTGCTTCGACCTTGATTTCTTGGCTTTGATATTGTTATCACAATCAGGTTGCCATAACACACATTGCTATGTTGAGACAACATGATCTTGAATCAGGATTGGATTGCCTTATCTTATTAGTAGGAAGTGGTGAAGTTCCCTTTTCTTTTCCTTGGGAAACGGCACCTGCATTCCCGTGAGCTTTTCCTATCCCATTGCTCTCTATTCTCTAATGCCCTTTGTTGGTGTCAAAACCGGCGGATCTCGGGTAGGGGGTCCCGAACTGTGCGTCAAGGCCGGATGGTAGCAGGAGGCAGGGAACACTTTGTTTTACCCAGGTTTGGGCCCTCTCGATGGAGGTAATACCCTACTCCTGCTTGATTAATATTGATGATATGGGTAGTACAAGAGTAGATCTACCACGAGATCAAGGAGGCTAAAACCTAGAAGCTAGCTTATGGTATGATTGTTGTGTATGGAGTTGATTGCCTACGGACTACAACCCTCCGGTTTATATAGACACCGGATAGGGTTAGGGTTACATAGAGTCGGTTACAATGGTAGGAGATCTTGAATATCCGCATTGCCAAGCTTGCCTTCCACGCCAAGGAAAGTCCCATCCG
>NW_024117565.1:0-26514 GCF_003073215.2 Triticum urartu | reverse complement strand
ATCTCATATGGCACCGTTTCAGCAGCATGTTCAGATGCAACCCGCTACAGTTTCAGGCGTGGGTACTGCAACCAAAAAGATGTGGTGCACCAAGTGTCAGTCGGCGGGACACCTGGCTGAGGATTGTGAGACCCAGCAATATTGTATCATTTGTAACAAATCGAACCACCCGATGACCCTGCGGCGGTGCCCGGCTCTGAAGTTGCCGAAGCTGGCGGAAATGCTTTGTAGATATGGTACTGAGAATATGGCCTTCTTTCAGATGCCAGATAATGTGTGCAGAGCAGATTTAGCACCACAGAGTTCTACAACAGCTCTTGTCACGATCTCGGAAGGTTCTATCACCTCCAGCATTGTGGAGTCAGAGGTAGCCAAGATTGCGCAATATCAGCAACAGTGGACGTGGGAGGCTATTCCTCACGTCCAGAATGCTTTTCTCATGTCGTTTCCTAGTGAAGAGGTGCTTCTGAGAGTAACCGGGTTTACGGTCTTCATCAAATCACATAACGTAACACTGGAGTTCAAGGCATGGCAGTCCGAGGATATCCCATATCGTTTTGAGTTGATTCCGATTTGGGTGCATGTTCATGGAGTACCTCACGCACTTCGGCATTTCTTAGGACTTTGGGCTATTGGTTCTGTTATTGGCGCCACCTTGGATGTCGATCTCCTTTGTTTGCGCCGCCGGGGAATTGTTCGGATACAGGTGGGCGTGCTTAATCTGGACGCTTTTAAGATGAGTACTCTCAACTCCCTCTCGTCGGACGTGGTTGTTCAGAGAAAGGGATATGAGTTCCGGTATACTTTGGAGGAGGATGACTTCCAAGTGGATGATGATTTTGTGCCACGAGTTTGGGAGCAAGACGACGATTCTGAGGGTGACAAGGGACATGACAGAGAGGATACGTCAAGGCCTAATGACATGAGCAAGAGGCCGAAAGGATCCTCTTCTACCACTCACACGGAGGCCACTACAACCATGGGAGGTGTTGCTCCGATGCAGATAACTTCAGCCATGATCGTTCCTTCTGGTGCACCCTCACGGCCGGTGGCGGTGGGAAAATTAATTGCCGTTACGCCACCAAACCCTCTCCGGAGATCATCATCTAATCTTGTGCTGCAGCCTATGCGGAGTACGACACCGTCAGGTGATCAGTTAGATGTGGACAACTTGGCGCCAGGGTGTGCTTCCTCACCGTCTCGCATACCTACGCTACCTACTCTGTCGGCATCATCACCAGCTGCTTCCGGCGTTCGACCTCGGGGCGACGAGTCGTCGGCGTCTCTAGAGACAGGGACTCCGAGGGTGGATGCTACGGATGAGGTGGTGACTCCGACCTCGGCTTCGTCGCGGCTGTCTAGCCGTCGCGGAGTGATTTTTTCCCCGGCGGTGAGGGCGGATCACGACCTTGCGATGGCAGATCTTCGAGCGCTGTCGTCCGCGCCTCCTTCGCCGGGCGGTGTGGAGGCCTCTTCGGCGACCGAGGAGGAGGAGGGTAGGCTGCCTCCTACTCAGTCTGCTTCGGCTACGCCGGAGCCATCTACACCACCTTGCAGGGCCTCCGAGACGCTAGTTGCCACTGTGTCGACGACTACATCTCTCAGACGCAGTGGCCGCCATTCAGTTAACGCTGACGGGGCTTTAGCTACTGACGAGGACTCCATGCGGAAGGCCATGCGTAGAATGGCATCGCGGAACCTCGACTTTGATGGTACGTCTACTAGTAAATCTTTTCTCTCTTTTGATAATGCCAAAGTTTCTTCAAATATTACTAGTCTTGGTATCTCATTAGGAAGAAAAAAAAACAGCAGTAGACTTTTCCGTTAAGGCTCTTAAGCAAGTGGAGTTCGACTGGCTTACGGTTGCTCCTAAATCGCATATTTTGGATCCCTTAGTATCAGATGGGGACGATGAGGAGTCGGATGCCAATCATGAAGGCAGACTCCTCTCTCATTTGGTCATAGATGCAACTGAGGTAGACTTGGATGACACCACGCGCGACACTATGCTTTGTGAGCTCGTTGCGTCGGTACGCAAGAACAAGTCTAATTCAGGTAGTAAAAAGGGACGGCCAAAAAAGAAGGCAAAATTTTACAAACACAAGAAAGGTTCATCATGAAAGGAATGTTTTGGAATAGCAGAGGTCTTGGTGACTTGGTTAAACATAAACATATTTCCGATTGTGTTAGGGATTATGCTCTCGACTTTGTGGCAATCTCTAAGTGTGGCAAGCGTGACTTTCCAACACGTGATCTCGACCATTTTTCATGTGGTAAAGATTACGAGTGGCATATTTTACCGCCTTCTGGGAGGTCTGGGGGTATTCTGTTAGGCATACACTCCACTTACTTGGAACTTCTTTCGACTTTGAAGGGGGGGTATCATATTAAATTCAACATTCGAAATAAATCTGATAACTTCATTTGGAGTTTGGTTGCTGTTTATGGCGCCGCTCAAGATGAGTTTAAATCGGCCTTCCTCAAGGAAATTGTCAATATCTGCCGAGAAAACCCACACCCAATGATACTATGGGGATTTCAATATTCTCCGATATCAGCAGGAGAAAAACAATGACAGGTTCGACACTAGATGGCCATTCCTTTTCAATGTTGTTATTGATAGTATCGATTTGCGGGAACTTACCTTATCTGGGCACCAATATACCTAGGCCAATAACAGATCTATCCCAACTTTCAAAAAATTAGACCAGCTGCTCGTTACCACCGACTGGGAATTTAAGTACCCCCTAGCTTCGGTGAGAGCACTGGAGAGAATTGAGGCTTTATCTGATCATGCTCCGTTGCTAACTGATTTCGGTCAACCTGCTCCCAGTAATAGCCGCCATCAGTTCAAATTCGAATTGGGATGGCTCACTAGAGAGGGTTTTCATGAGTTGGTAAAAAAAGTGTGGCAACGCCAACCTCGTGGTGACACACCAATTCAACGATGGAACAATCGCATCCGTGCGCTGCACCAATTCCTTCGTGGTTGGGCCAAACACACCGCAGGGATTTATAAGAAGGAGAAGTTGCGACTCTCTACCGTAATTGACTCCTTAGATAAGATCGCGGAGGTGAGGCTCCTTTCTGCCACGGAGATTGAGCAAAAAAAGTCATCTCAATGAGCAGCTAGCCCGCCTTTTACGCGAGGAGGAAATAAAATGGTACCAAAGGTGTAAGACTGACTCACTGGTTCTTCGGGATGATAATACGAAATACTTCCAAATGTTAGCCAATGGCAAACATAGGAAGAAACGAATCTTCGCTCTAGATCAGGGGGAGGGTCGAATTGAGGGGGAGGCCTCACTAAAGAACTTCATTACTAAGTATTATAAATATTTATTCGAGCCGTCTGTGAACACTACTATTGAGATGGATGAGTCCATTTGTCACGACATTCAGCAAGTATCCGCTACGAAAAATGAATTCCTAACCTCTCCATTCTCCAAGGAGGAAATTCGAACGACGGTTTTTCAGATGGAACATAACAAATCTCCGGGTCCGGATGGTCTTCGACGGAGTTCTACCAAAAATTCTGGGACATGTTAAAATCAGACTTGGTTCAGTTGTTCAATGAACTACATGCTCATAAACTTGACATTTCCCGCCTAAATTTTGGGGAAATTATTCTTCTACCCAAGACGAAAGATGCTAGTCGGATTCAACAATATAGACCGATTTGCTTACTCAATGTAAGTTTCAAAATCTTCACCAAGGTGGCGACTAACCATCTGAATGGGGTGGCTGATCATGTAGTCAAACCAACCCAAACAGCATTCATGCAAGGGCGAAACATTTTGGATGGTGTTGCTGTCCTTCATGAAACGGTCCACGAGCTTCATCATAAAAAATTGAATGGAGTCATTTTTAAAATCGACTTCGAGAAAGCTTATGATAAAGTAAAGTGGCCCTTTTTGTTACAAACATTACGTATGAAAGGGTTTTCTGATACTTGGTGTCGATGGGTTGAGAGCTTTGTGTCCGGAGGTAGCGTAGCTATTAAGCTAAACGACGATATAGGCAACTATTTCCAGACAAGGAAGGGGCTCCGTCAAGGGGACCCCGCATCACCCATTCTGTTTAATATTGTGGCTGATATGTTAGCTATTCTTATTGAGAGGGCCAAGTTAGCAGGTCAAGTCACCGGGGTCATTCCTCATTTAGTAGAAGGAGGCCTATCAATTTTACAATATGCGGATGACACCATTTTGTTCCTGGACCATGACTTAGAAAAGGCCAGAAACCTTAAATTGTTGTTATGTGCCTTTGAGGATCTTTCTGGACTAAAGATTAATTTTCATAAGAGTGAACTCTTCTGTTTTGGCGAGGCTGCAGAAGTTTCACAAGATTATGCTGAAATCTTTGGTTGTCAACTCGGACAATTTCCAATTCGCTATCTGGGTATCCCTATTCACTATAGGCGACTGACAATAGCTGAATGGAAGCATGTTGAAGAGAGACTGGAGAAACGTCTGGCCAGTTGGAAGGCCAAACTCTTGTCCTATGGAGGTCAACTAATCTTGATCAATTCGGTCCTTACCAATATGGTTCTTTATATGTTATCTTTTTTTCATCTCCCAAAAGGAGTGCTCCAGCGTCTTGACTATTATAGATCAAGATTTTTTTGGCAGAGCGATAATGAAACCAAGAAGTATCGTTTGGCAAGGTGGAACGTATTATGCCGCCCTAAAAGCCAAGGGGGGCTTGGAATCCAGGATCTTGAGATAAAAAATATAGCACTGCTCAGCAAATGGGTATATAAATTACTCACTGAGAACGGTGTTTGGCAGGAAATCATTCGTAATAAATACGTGGGTTCCAAAGCAATATCCCAAGTCTACTGGAGACCCGGAGATTCACATTTTTGGAGTGGGGTGATGAAAGCTAAAGAATTCTTTTTCCAGTTTGGAATGTTTTCGGTTAGGGACGGCTCCCAGATACGTTTCTGGGAAGACACCTGGTTGGGGAACAACCCCTTAAATGTGCAATACCCAAGTTTATATCGAATAGTTAGACATAAGTTTGTCATGATTAAACAAGTGATGGGACAAGCTAACCCTAGTATTTCTTTTCGTCGAACCCTCATTGGTCCTCGATTGGCAGCATGGGATGATCTGCTAACCCGACTGGGAGGCATCCAACTGTCAGTGGAACCAGATATCTTTAAATGGAAATTGCATCAGAGTGGTAAGTTTTCGGTTAAATCCATGTACGATACACTGGTTCATAACGAGGTACCAATAGATAATAGGAAATTGTGGAAGCTTAAGATTCCCATAAAAGTGAAAATTTTCCTATGGTTTTTCACTAAAGGAGTTATCTTAACTAGGGACAATTTGGCACGACGAAACTGGCTAGGTTGCAAAAAATATGTTTTCTGCCACCATGATGAGTCGATTAAGCACTTATTTTTTGAATGCAAGTTTGCTCGATCGGTATGGGCCATTGTCCAAATAGCTTCGAATCTATACCCTCCACGTAGTGCACGTAATATGTTCGGCAACTGGTTGAGGGGAATAGATAAACAATTTTCTAAACACATTCTTGTGGGGGCGGCTGCCTTATGTTGGGCACTCTGGCTCACTAGGAATGATATTATTTTTAACCATAAATGTGTTTCTTCTCCTATGCAGGTTATTCATATATGCTCGCGATGGCTCCGTATGTGGTCTATCCTGCAGCGGCCGGAGGACAGAGACCTTTTTATGACGGCGTCTACATGGCTGGAGCGTTCGGCCAGGGAGATTTTCTATCCCCATGGATGGCGGTGTGATCTTCGAATTGGATTGGCCCTGCTATAGGCTTGTTTTATTTTTACTTGTGGCTGTTTGGCCATATTTTTTTGATCTAGACTTGTTCAAACTTTTGGCTGTGTGCATCTAGCTATGGAGAGGCCGGGTGATCTTTGATGCGTCTGTATCAACTCGATATTTCAATTCAATGAAAAGACCTTTATCAAAAAAAATGTTCTACCAAGACCAACTATTGGCAGCTATAAGGAATATGTTGTCTTGATACTACAAGCTCTTTCAGTCTCGTGTGAGTTTTTTTGGAGAGCTTTAAACTGAGGCAACGTATGGACCATTACAAAATTGAAGATAAAGTGTGAACCATAGATTTGTCGTCGAATTACATGTGGCTTTAGGATAGTTGAATTCCTTACATGCTCTAAATCTATGTGAAATTTGTAGCCACACAGATGCACTCAGTCGCACCTTCGCTCCAGGTTAATTACAAGATTGAAGATAAAGTGTGAACTATACACCTACTGTCGAATTACACATGGCTTTTATAAAGTTGAATTCCTTACATCTGGCTTTAAGATGATAGAGTATCTTTGTTTCACTCGTGAATATGTTCCTCACTATATGAAGAATGTAGTATTGCTTAGCATGTTTCCTTCAAGTACAAGATTCCACGAAGGTCATGCACTACATAACAACTTTGTCGTGAATTTAGAGTAAGTGCATAACAACTTTGTCGTTAATGTTAATTTAGAGAACTGTTCAAGAATTCACCTGATTAATCAGTTAATGGGCCAGTTAATCGCTACTTATAGCATGGACGAATCGAATAGCACATATTTGTCGCGTTAACTTGTCAGGCCGATTAATTGGCCAGTTAGACTGATTAATCTGTTATCAGGCCAATTAACCCTTGGTGGACCATTAACGGGTCGGCAAACAAAACCCAAAATTTTGGCTCGTAATCCCTTCCAACCCATCCCGCTCCTTAATAGCTAAGAATAATTTTACATCCTCTCTATGCTTTTTATATGTGTACGGCAACACGTTTTGTTATATTATATAGCTGGGAGCATGAGAGTATGGTATAATACATAAAAAAACTAGATATATATTGGCAGGTTCCTATTCAATCTACCGATTAATGGTTGAACGATTAGTCGAGTTAATAGGCCAATTCATCGGTTAATCGCTACTCCTAAACTGACTGAACAACTACCAGTTAACGATTTCTTGAACATTGATTTAGAGTACAAAGTGGACCCTTCTCAATCAACATTGAAGATGCAAATAATGTTAATTATGAGAGCAACATTTCAAGTAGAGGAAGAAGGATGGGGAGGAGGAGAAGAAGAGCACTTATTTAATGGTAAAAGAAAAGACAGGCAATTCAGTGTGGTGGGCATGAGGACTCTAAAGCTATATATTTGGCACGATTATTGTTGGAAGCACTAGAATATCTATGGCCTCGTTGCAACTCATGGGGTGCTTTTAGTAGTATCTAATTATTTCGGGGTTTAAGAAGTCATTATCATCTTTGAGGTTGTTATCTAGATGATGATGCACTCAAGCAAGGCTCCGCGAAGCTTGACCAAATAAATAAACTGGACCTACTACCATTCCACACATCCTAAAGTGGCTATTTGTGTAATGGCTGAAGTATCAAGCAAAGTACATCATAGGCAAAGCCAGTGCCAACACCTACACTACCCTTTGCATTTTGTGTGATTTACGACATGCTTGCCGTTGTGAACGTTGCTTCCTTCGCCTCTTGCTCCGCCAATGCCCCGAGCCTTCTCATGAAACCTAACATCCACCACATACCACTCAGTTGGACAGCCACCTCCCTTAATCATCCATGCCTTGTGTGCATGTCTAAATTTGAAGGAGATGTTTAGAGATAACTAAGAATCAACAAATTACAATTATCTCAGTAATTAGGGGCATTTTAGACCATTCATCAACTCATAACCGCTCCCACAACCATGTTGCCAAACAACTAAGGTCGCGTTTGGATGCAAATTATTTAGCCATCTTAGAAGAACATTGTGGCTTTTAAAAAACCCACAGTTCAAACTATTGTAATATGTTTGGCATCAATATATATTGTCGTTTGACAAACTCTGGTATCTCTAAAATGATGATATTTTTGTAATATCTGAACAAGTAAAAAAAGAGAAATGCAAGATCCTTGGTCTCTCTAAGTCCATATCGCAATAATCACCTCCGACTCCTAGTGATGCAAGCTAGCCGATTGATCTATTTGTCTAAAGGTGCACATACACGCCCAAATGACTTAGTGCTGGTTGGAAACACATGCACGAGAGGTGATTCTGACATGGGTGTGTCGCTCTTGATCACTTCAACATCTTCGTTGGCACAAGCTTATTTATAGGTCGTGCAGTCCCATGAGTGTAGTTGTGTTAGGTTCAACTAGGTATATCCATGATTTTCCACACAATGATGTAACAATCGACCAAAACTAGAAGAAACTGAGAAAATTTGCCACTTGCCCAACTCCTCGACAATTTTTCCAAGAAAAACTATGGTTTTAGTAACTCCTCTACAAGGCTAAAACTATCACAAGCAGATGATACAAAGATGCTAGAACAAGCAAGTGAGTACAATAAATATATTACTCACGAAGATGCATCAAGGTAACTATTAACAAATAATGGTGAGTCCAAACCTAAAGGCTGGTACGAAGTCCCTTCAAAAGCCATCTTTAGTTTCTGAGCAATGTCTTCATAACGGGGATGCACACAAACAAATGTTGTTCGGTCCAACAAACAAATATTGGATCATGGATTTTCAATCTTGAAGGTTGAATTCAACCAAGAAAGTGTAGTTCATCAACCTGATACAACGTCCTTGAAAATGCATGTAGACCCAATGAGGTTTTGGTAATTAATGACAATCCCAGTGGACTAATGTTTCCATTGAGATGTATATGAATGAATTTATAGGTAATGCTTGAAAAATATTGGATGGATTCAAGGATGAAAGCCATGAAGATAAGAAATATGTATTGAGTATTGATTATGGATGGTAATTCTTATGGACCAATGATTTCATGAAATTATATATGAAGAAATATTTCATATATAGTTGATGCAAGATGGAAGATCAGTGAGATCAATGGATGAATATATTATTATCAAGAAAAAGTAAGTGAAGAGAAGTTGAGGCATTAAGGTTTAGTTCAGTGAGTAAACCAAATATGCTGAAGATGATGTTCATGTGAAGAATAAGAAATGACTAAAATGTAGTTCTTTGGTGAAACTCAAAAAAGGTCATGGTTGGGCTTATGATCAAGTCTTTAATCATGTAATTCAATTGAACAATTTATTGTCTCTCTTAAGAGAGTGTTATTCATTCATTGGTGATCAAGTCATGAAGCAATGAAGTGAAATGAAGAGTTCGTTGTGGATTTTCAATAAATCGGTATAGAGCATGAAGTCGATAAATTTAATTTCAGTAAGAGTCGTATTATCCGGGGTGCCAATCCCAGACAATGAGATGTGTACTGATGAGGACAAGGTAGCTCCTAGGGTACGACCATCAGGGAAACCTTTCCTACTGTGATCTGGCTCACCACATTAGTTGTAGTGCATGATCATACCATGTCTAGACAGCTTCTTGCATCCATTGCTGTATCATGTTTCTAGTACATTGGCGGCTGAAGGGGGGCCATTCATATTCTCCCACACTATTTCTTCTTTGCATGGATATATCTAGTAGGGGTCAATCGGGCAAATCCCAAAGCTGACCCCTGAACAGCTGTCAGACTGCTCTGCCCCTTAAATCTCATTTTAATTGCTCTGTTTCGTGTTGTTGTAGGCCTTCTTGAACGTCTCCATAGAGTAGCACTGATGTACCAGCTGTAGAGGATCAACTCTTTCATGTCTTGCACATGCTATAGCTGTTGGGGAACGCAGTAATTTCAAAAAAATTCCTACGCACACGCAAGATCAATCTAGGTGATGCATAGAAACGAGAGGGGAAGAGTGTTGTCCACGTACCCTCGTAGACCGTAAGCGGAAGCGTTATGACAACGCAGTTGATGTAGTCGTACGTCTCCACGATCCGACCGATCCTAGCACCAAAGGTACGGCACCTCCGCGATCTGCACACGTTCAGCTCGGTGATGTCCCGCGAACTCTAGATCCAACTAAGTGTCGAGGGAGAGTTTTGTCAGCACAATGGCGTGATGATGGTGATGATGAAGCTACCTGCGCAGGGCTTCGCCTAAGCACTGCAACGATATGACCGAGGTGGATTATGGTGGACGGGGGCACCGCACACGGCTAAACAATGTCAACTTATGTGTTCTAGGGTGCCCCTTGCCCTCGTATATAAAGGAGCAAGGGGGAGGCTGGCCGGCCCTTGGGGCGCCCAAGGAGGGGAGGAATCATCATCCTAGTAGGAGTAGGATTTATTCTTTCCTAGTCCTACTAGGAGGGGAAGGAAGGAGTGGGAGAGGGGAAGGAAAAAGGGGGGCGCTGCCCCCCTCCTAGTCCAATTCGGACTCAAGGGGGAGGGGCGCGTGGCCTGCCATGGCCACCCCTATGTCTCTCCACTAAGGCCCATCTAGGCCCATTAGTTCCCCGAGGGGTTTCGATAACCCTCCGGCACTTCGCTTTTATCCGAAACCACCCGGAACACTTCTGGTGTCCGAATATAGCCGTCCAATATATCATATTTATCTCTCGACCATTTCAAGACTCCTCGTCATGTCCGTGATCACATCCGGGACTCCGAACTACCTTCGGTACATCAAAACACATAAACTCATAATACCGACCGTCATCGAACGTTAAGCGTGCGGACCCTACGGGTTCGACAACTATGTATACATGACCGAGACTCATCTCCGGTCAATAACCAATAGCGAAACCTGGATGCTCATATTGGTTCCTACATATTCTACGAAGATCTTTATCGGTCAAACCGCATAACAACATATGTTGTTCCCTTTGTCATCGGTATGTTACTTGCCCGAGATTCGATTGTCGGTATCTCAATACCTAGTTCAATCTAGTTACCGGCAAGTCTCTTTACTTGTTCTGTAATGCTACATCTCGTAACTAACTCATTAGTTACATTGCTTGCAAGGCTTATAGTGATGTGCATTACCGAGAGGGCCCAGAGATACCTCTCTGATACACGGAGTGACAAATCCTAATCTCGATCTATGCCAACTCAACAAACACCATCGGAGACACCTGTAGAGCATCTTTATAATCACCCAGTTTCGTTGTGATGTTTGATAGCACATAAGGTGTTCCTCCGGTATTCGGGAGTTGCATAATCTCATAGTCAGAGGAACATGTATAAGTCATGATGAAAGCAATAGCAATAAAACTAAACAGTCATTTATGCTAAGCTAACGGATGGGTCTTGTCCATCACATCATTCTCTAATGATGTGATCCCGTTCATCAAATGACAACACATGTCTATAGCCAGGAAACTTAACCATCTTTGATTAACGAGCTATTCAAGTAGAGGCATACTAGGGACACTCTGTTTTGTCTATGTATTCACACATGTACTAAGTTTCCGATTAATACAATTCTAGCATGAATAATAAATATTTATCATGAGGAAATATAAATAACAACTTTATTATTGCCTCTAGGGCATATTTCCTTCAATAGCATGCACACATGGGATCTCACTCTTCTCCCATCTCTTGCAACTACAATGTAATCTCTTGCAATGTCTCCATCCCGAGACATATTCCATCTCCTGCCCCATCCACATAGCATGTACTTGCCCATTCAATCATCTTCTCCACCTTTTTCTTGATCTTGGGGCAGACGTGTCCTGTCATTTATTCAACTTCTATTTCTTTGGTGCAGTGCCTTGTCATCCATTGACCTTTGATACTTTTAATCATTGATAGCATAGGAAGCTCTCTTGCCTCTAGAATGTATCCATGGAAACAAATATCATAATACAGTTAGTACATCTAAGTAAGATGTATGTAGGATATCATAGTTAGGGTTTTGCTCTTACTTGTTGAAGACCTCACAGTTGTTGTTTAGTAGTATATCACACTTAGGTAGATCACTTTGAAAATCTCTCACCCATGTATGTGGTTCCAGTTCATGCAACCATTTGTATGCATAAATACCTCGATCCTTCATCTCATTCATGTGTTGCTCATACTTAGTTGATGTGTTGCTTCTTGCAATCTTCCACAACTGATTCTTCAATGCATTACCTTTGTGTAGCTGCTGAAAATTCTATCACATGTATCTCACACAGAACCTATGTTCTGATTCTAGAAAGATCTCGTCCACACATTGATTAGTCCCTGCAAAGGTACAACAATGCAATAATAATCTCATAACCTAACCTATCACAACAGTCCTGAATTGAATTCCACAATTTTTAGTTTATGCCTTTTGTTTGTTAGATATAATTGACCATGGTGCAGTGTTGATAATGCCCAGATAATGTTTTAGTCCCCCAAGGAACCAACACAATTGGGCTTGTCCTCCACTTCAACAACAACTATTGCAATTGGGAAAATACAACCATTTGGATCTATACTCACATCACTCAGCAACTGTCCTCTATACCTTTTATTAATATGACAGCCATCAATAAAGATTACAGGCATGCATCCTGAAGGAACCCTCTTTTGCAGGCGTCTAAGAAGATGTAGGATTTGTTGAACCTTGCTTCTTCATCAAGTGCTACAAAGAAGGAGCAACCTCGGCTACTACTTCTTAGCTCATTGCCATAGTCCCAAATCATTTTGTATTGCCCTTCCTCATCACCATGGATGATCTTCATAGCTAGCCTCCCAGCCCTCTGCAACTTGGTCCTTGTTGCTGTCATATGCCACTCCTTTTGCACAACCCTTGGGAAGTTTCTCAAGTTCATATCCTGAGTAGCTCTAAAGCTCTTCAGGTACTTCTATGCAATGAATGGAGCAGTGAAATCCTTGATCTTTCACTTCTTTGCGCATGTGTGTTCATTGACATGCTCCTTGATCATGGAGCACTTGGTTCTGCAATCATATGAGGCCCGTATGTACCAAGTACAATCATCATCACATTTGGCCTTTAATATTTTCCTATCATTCATAGCAACTTGACATCAACTCTATTCTTGCAATAGTATTCTTTGATGGCTTTCCTCAGCAATTCAACTACTTGGAAAACTTGGCCAACATGGAACTTAGGACAATGTAGGTCCTCTACCCTAAAAGCCTTGAACTTCATGTACACTTCTTCATCATCTGAATTTGCTGGCAACAAATCGTCACCTTCAGACTCATATAGTTCATACTATTGCTCCTATTTTCCTTCATCTCCAGCCTTTTCCCTTTCCTTTGTGTGTACCCTTTCCCTTTTTAGTAGCTTGAACTCCCTGCTTCCCTTTATCCTTTCCGTCCTCATGTTCATCCATATCCACATTGTCTGCACATAGATCATCATCACCATCACCAATGTCATAGTCACTGTCTACCGTGGCACCAGGATCAAAGTCCGAATCATCTGAATCACTGTCAACAGTTGCATCTTCTGCTCCCATTTCATATGAAGAATTGATGTCTTCTTGTTCTGTTGCTCACTGCTTCTTGCTTACTAACATTCTTGTGAATTTCTCTGGTTGTGATGGTTGTATGACAATGGTCTCTGGCTCTACCATATTTGCATCTTCATGATTGCCAATAAAGCAGTTCCTCTTTGCAAGCACATAATTACTAACATCACCCGTTGGAATCTCTAGGTAAATCATCTGTATAGGAATAGGATGATATGCATGCACTGCATCTTCATTTACACGTTCATCTACATGATCTGCATCTTCATTTTCATATCTAGCATTCTCTGGTTGTACATGTGCTGCTTCACTACTTTCTGGCTCATTGTTCCTAGTCTTTGTAGGACTGAACACTGGAGGCAGGTGGGTTATTGGGAAATTCACCACATCATTCTTCATAAGGTTAGCATCCAAGCTATCGTAATGGTCCATATAAAAGACTGAATGAGTTGTGACCAAGAGACAGAAATGTCAGTATCTAATTAGTGTCTCCATCACCTCTGATTTCTCTCAAACCGTTCTGCTTGATTAACAAAATAGGAATCAAATAATATACCTTTAATCCGCCTGCCATCTCCCACCCAATCTCCTCAACTAAGTGTTCAACCATAATTAGAGACAATGTCACATCATTTAGTTCATCATACCACACAACATGAGGATTGACATAACAAACGGTTGCTACCACGTCCAAGGAAATATCCATGATATGTATCCGTCGTATCTATAATTTTTTATTGTTTCATGCCAATATTATACAACTTTTACATATTTTTGGCATCATTTTATATGATTTATTGGACTAATCTATTGATCCAGGGCCCGATGTCAGTTCCTATTTTTTTGCATGTTTTTTGTTTCGCGGAAAATCCATATCAAATGAAGTCCAAACGCGATAAAAATTTCCGGAGAATTATTTTGGAATATATGTGATTTTTGGGGCTTGAAATCAACGCAAACGGAGGCCCACGGTGACCAAGAGACACCAGGGCGCGCCCCAGGGGCCAGGCGCGCGGTGGTGGGTTGTGCTCACCTTGTATATCAGTTGGAGCTCTACTTCGGGCGCAAGGAAGCTTATATCCGGAAAAAATCATGTTAAAATCTCAGCGCAATCGGAGTTACAGATCTCCTGGAATATAAGAAACGATTTTCGGCCAGATCCAGGGAACGCGAAACAGAAGAGAACAGAGAGGGAGATCCAATCTCGGAGGGGCTCCCGCCCCTCCGCCTCCATGGAGGCCATGGACCAGAGGGGGAACTCTCCTCCCATCTAGGGGGGGAGGCCAAGGAAGAAGAAGAAGGAGGGCTCTCTCCCACTCTCTCCCGGTGGCGCTAGAGTGTCGCCGGGGCAAGGATCGTGACGACAATCTACATCAACAATATTGCTACCGTCAACACCAACTTTCTCCCCCTCTATGCAGCGGTGTAACACCCCTTCTCCCCGCTGTAATCTCTACTTAAACATGGTGCTCAACTCCATATATTATTTACCAATGATCTATGGTTATCCTATAATGTTTGAGTAGATCAGTTTTGTCTTGTGGGTTAATCGTGATCTTGGTTGGTATGATTGTATATTTTATTTATGGTGCTGTCCTAAGGTGCCCTTCGTGTCATGCAAACGTGAGGGGTCCCCGCTATAGGGTGTTGCAATATGTTCATGGTTTGCTTATTGTCAGTGTTGCGGAGTGACAACAACCTAGACGTGGATAAGTGGGTTATGGCGTATGGGAGTAAAGGGGACTTGATACTTAATGCTATGGTTGGGTTTCATGACCTTAATGATTTTTAGTAGTTGCGGATGCTTGCTAGGGGTCCAATCATAAGTTCATATGATCCAAGTAGAGAAAGTATGTTAGCTCATGCCTCTCCCTCATGTAAAATTACAAGAATGATTACCGGTACTTGTTATCGATTGCCTAGGGACAAATGACTTTCTTGTTGACAAAAGCTATCTACTTTTATTACCTTGCAATTTATTCATAATTTTATTCTCGCAAGGTACTCGTATTTTTATTCTTGCAAAATAGTTTCATACTTGTTTTAGGTAAAGCAAACGTCAAGTGTGCGTAGAGTTGTATCAGTGGTCGATAGAGATTGAGGGAATATTTGTTCTACCTTTAGCTCCTCGTTAGGTTCGACATTCTTATTTATCGAAAAAGGCTACAAACGATCCCCTATACTTGTGGGTTATCAATCCACCATGGTTGAACTGAATAATTTTTCTCCATGCACCTTCTAAGAATAAAACATGTCCATATGCATTGGAATCAACTAAAATGCACTTCCTTTACAAAGCTAACACCCTACTCCGAAACTCCCAAATCACGTACAAAACCCTAGCGAAATCAACACTCCAATGCGGTCAACCCTATCTAACTACCCCAAAATGGATGACCCCAAACAAAATATTGTCGACTAAAACATGTACAAATGCATCAGAATCAACTACAAGGTACCTCCTTTGTATAGCTAAAAACCTACTCTGAAACCCCCAAATCATGCGGAAAACCCTAGCGAAATCTCTACTCAAATGGGGCAACCCTATCAAACTAACCCAAGATATTCGATGCTGAAGCGAAATATTGCAGATTAACAACCCAAGAATCCAAGGCTTGACGAAAAAGATTGGGGCTTACTGTAGTTTGGGGCGGCGCACTGTCAGGGCGACGAGCAGGGGCCATTGCCTCCACGCCTATGCACCCCCGGACGAACAGGGGTTGACGAACCATGCATCTCGACCCCCTTGACGCCTCTCCCTCGGCAATGAGCCGGTGGCAGCGACGTTCGCCTTCTTCTCCCATGTGCCGCTCCCTGCTTCGGTGTGACCGAAGACGGACATGCAAGGGGATTTGATCCATTTTCAACGACGCCAGGGGGTTTTGCAAAAAACAACACGCAGACGGCGGCTTCTTGCCAGCTGGCGCGGTGACTGGTCAACACGTGGTCAATAATGGCGCGTAGAAGCTCAACACGCTCAACAATGACAGTATAACCACGTCTTGTCGTATTTAGTGGCCGTAATGGATGTATTCTTGGGTGCGTTGACTAAAAGTGGGCACACGACACAAGTTAAAACTGCTCACGGTGGGGAGTAATATAGAGTAGTAACTTGCCGATGTTACTAGTCTGTGTTACTACCTCCATAGTGGATAGTAACATATGAGTGGTATCATGAAAGATTTCATTTATTAGGCTATAGACTCATTATGCCTTGAAATGTGTGATATTACAGTAACTACCTAAGTTACCACGAACCCCTCTCCTTATTAATTAGCTGCCACACAAGCAATCTTGTATTGAAATGTGTGATGTTACTAGTTAAGTTACTCTCATTGTGACTAGTCTAAGTGACTGGGGTTGCATTTTTCTCTTTTAACTACTATGGCACCCACTTAAAAATCGCTAATGCTAATAGCCAGCCAGCCAGTCACCATTGACAATCATCACCAATCAGGGTGGAGGGGAAGGAGGGTTAAAGTGCACTAGTAGCAGAACCTGCCCAGGTGACCCCACCGCCGTCTATCCACCATAAGAACACCCCTCTCAGAACGCACTTGACTGCAGCTCTCCTCTCGTCCACCCCGCCCCAATAATATTCTTCTTCTTCTTCCTCGACCTCCACTCGCCGCCCAACCACTCCAACCAAGGCGCACCGCACCATCACACGCTCGACGGCTTCCGACGACGAGCGACGATCCTCTGCTGGTGCTGGTGCTGCAGGGGGCTCCGCGCCGCGGCGGAGGGGCACGACCAGCAGCAAGAGGGGGGCGACGACGCGGCGGGAGCTGTGACACATGCCTCTGTGGGGGACCGCGTCCGGCCCACCGCCGCCTCTGGCAGAGGGAGGAGGCGCGGAGGGGTCGGGCGGGTCGTCTGGTGCCGCGGCGATACGGTCGCTGCTGCCTACCAGGCGGCGGCTGCGGCTTGACCCGCCATCAAAGCTCTACTTCCCATGTACGTATGCGCCATCAAACCTTCTTACTCTTCTTCTCCCTCCCCTGCTTCTTGACGGCGGCTTCTACTTTCCTGCCGAGCTGTTAGTCCGCCCAAGACTTCTCGCTTTGAACCATCTCTCCTGCTAAGTTTGGATTGGATTGTATTGAATTGGGTTCTTTATTTGATTGTTCTTGGCTCGTAAATCTTTGGAGTTGCCCTGCTTCATGATGTGAAATTTCTGATTTGGCAAAGAAATTTGGCAGCTTAATAATCGATTAATAGATGGCCATGTTTGAAAAATAAAGGCTCAAATTTGCATGAATTAAGTACCTTATACCTTTTAATCGCGCAGATGAGCCTGGCAAGCAAGTCCGGAGCGCGGTGAAGATCAAGAACATCAGCAAGTCCCATGTGGCGTTCAAGGTAACAACACTTCTCTCCCTCCCCTGCTATCTTCATTAAATTAGGGAATAAATTAATTAAGTCCTTCAATGAATTAAATCCCATAACTTGACCTTGAATGCTAGTGGTTTTACAAATTTTCCTTGTTACTAGGTCGGTTTGATGTAACAATAATAAGGTGTGGTACTAATGGAACGCATGTCCTATCTGTTTTTTAGTTCCAAACAACAGCACCAAAGAGCTGCTTCATGAGGCCTCCCGGCGGCATACTTGCTCCAGGAGAAACCATCATAGCTACAGGTAATGCAAAGCAGATTTCAACCTTTGATGTGCATTTCTTTGTTTTTATTCCCCTCTTTTTTCATTGTTCAACCATTCAATTCCAGTGTTCAAGTTTGTGGAGCATCCTGAGAACAACGAGAAGCCTTTAGATCAGAAGTGCAAGGTCAAGTTCAAGATTGTTAGCCTGAAAGTTAAAGGGCCTGTGGAGTATGTTCCAGAATTGGTATGTTCTTTTGCCCCTTGAGACCGTCCAATCGCCTAAAGTCTTATTGTTGTAGTTTCATTTTTTTTCTCTCTCTAAGTTTTACCTATATACTCGTATGTCACAGTTCGATGAGCAGAAAGATCAGGTTGCAGTTGAACAAATTCTGCGGGTTATTTTCTTGGATGCTGAGCGTCCTAGCGCAGTAAGTGACATCAGAGCCCCATCTTTTCTCTTGCTTTCGCTCTGAGTACAACACAATTCTGGGGAGCAGCAAATTCACCTTACACATTTGTGGCAATTTCTTCCTTGAAGCAACTGGACAGACTCAAGCGTCAGCTCGCTGAAGCTGAAGCAGCTCTTGAGGCACGCAAGAAGCCTCCAGAAGACACCAGTCCCCCTATCGTTGGTGAAGGGCTTGTGATCGATGAATGGGTAAGATCAGTGCTCGAGTGTTTTTAATGACAATAGTCCAGTCTTTTACTAATGCCCGAGAGCCGAGATGCGTCTGTGCACCATGTGATCACATTCTCCATTTTTCCTATTTCAGAAGGAACGAAGAGAGAGATATCTTGCTCGTCAGCAGGTTGAAGAGGTTGATTCGGTATAAACACGGTGCCAAAAACTCTGCAAAACACCGGTTCCTGTCCATGGTTTTAGCTCTCGCGAACTAAGATGAGGCTTTGTGTAATTAAGATTTAGCTTCTTCCTCGGCCCTATATGTAGATAGCCAGTCAGTGCTTGATAATAATATCCTCTGGGATAAATCTTGTACGTGGTGTTCTAGATTTAGATGTGTGATTGTGTTACATTTCCCACCGCTGTTTCAGTCAGTGCTGGTTCCAATCAATACCAAATGTAATTTTATCAGAAAAATCACTCTTCAAGGTGTTTAATGGAAGTTCTCTGCTCATGTTACACTATTTCCTGGATCAACATGTTTAGGCAGCTAACATTGTGGCCATACTTTTTGTCAGCTCAGTGCCAATCATCCGGGGAATCTTTCTCTAATAGTATATGTTTTCCCCAACAAAATAGTAGATACAGTGGCCTTGCTAATAATGATATCTTTCATGTCGTACTATTGAGCACTTTCGAGTTGTCTAACTGACAGGTCTTCCAGGACATGAAACGTTGTGGGCTCAGCATCTGGTTCTTCTCTTTTTATTTGTCCACCTGACCTGTACTGATATAATTGTTCTTGTTCCTTTGCTGATATGATCTGTACTACTAATATAACTGTTGAGCTGGAAGAATTAGGTACAAATACACCTATACCTAACCTAACCGGCCAACCAGGGAAGCTGATAATGATGGAGCATTATTCAGCCCTTTGTGGCTCAGAACAACCTGTTGCTTTCTTGGAATTCATGAAGGGCGTTTTTTTTAAGTCTATTTCCACTTCATGGCCAGATAGACCCTTGACTTTTAAAGCTGAATGGGTGCAACTTGTGAGAAGCTTCTGCCACTTGTACTCACATATACATTTCCGGGCGGTGTCATTTTCAGAGAGGCAACGGTGTAATATTCTAGGGAATGTGCGTATTTCCATTTGGCGTGACCTTTATTATATGTGGAGGGTGGTGGTCTTTTGGACTGTCTCAAGATCATACTTTTCTCCCAAGCATGGTTCAATTGGAACGTTCTTTCCTTGAATTCTAGGAATTTTCAGCTAGCAAGTGTTTACCTTTTCCATTCTTTAGTCTTCAGTTGCTGTCAAAATGGATTATTCAATGGAGAAATCAAACAATAAGACAGAGACAACATAGGTGCAAAAGGAGCTTTGACTTTTCATTTGAGGTGTGAAGCTGAAATTCAGCGGTTGTACCTCTCACCTGATCTATTTAGCATGTTAAACTAATATTTACTGTGCCCGAAATTCTGTCAACTATGGACTGCATCAATTCAACATTGCAGCAATTTTTTCCTTCGCTTGAGGTCCTTTGCATCTTCAGCAAAACTGTGAAGCTTGCATTCTGCTTGAGGGAATTGATCGAATTTTGTTATTATTAATTTATGTTAATGATAACTGACAAACGTCAGCTAGGAGGGGGATGACAAGCTACTTTTTTTTTGGCAACTTTACCTGGTATGATACGAGATGGCAAATCCTGCCGTTTTTTGTTGTAAAATTTCTCTTCTCAAAAACTGCAATATGTTTGTGATTGCCAACCCCATACAACTAAACTTATCATCTAAAACGTTTACAAATACTAACCTTTCCGGTGAACATTCCCAAAAATTGCCATACGTTTCTGGCTGCCAACCCAATGTTTCTGACTGCCAACCCCATACAACTAAACTCGTCATCTAAAACGTTTGCAAATACCAACCCTTCCCAGTGAACATTCACCAGATATTGCGGTCCTTAACTTATGGACTGCGTCTATTCAGTTTGCCCTTTATTCGGGGGAATTGTTTATCCACCAACGGTTGGTTGTGTTCCATATACCAACTAAACAGTGAATAAATAATGAGAACCACCCAAACCTCCTTGGCAGATAGCAGGGTTTTCGAAGGGGATATTTGAACTGGAACAACTCAAGAGCGTAAACCTTTATAGACTGGAACACTCCGGATTCGTCAACTGCAAAACAACACTCTTAACTTTTCTACATCTTTCTACTACTCCAGTCAACAAACCACCCACTTAACCAGAACTTGGAAAAGGGCAGGTCGACGCCCGAAACATGCAGAGCCAGTAGAAGTTTTGCTAGCAGCAAACATAATTCACGCAAACAGTGTTTCACAGCACAAAATCTGGTGTCCACATCAACAGCATTTCGCATGACAAAATCAGGCCTCCGCACAAACAGGATTTTTCAGAACAAAAACAGGTCCAAACTGGCCCTTTGCTTATCTTTGTGGTGGAAGGACTACAAAATTAATCTGCGAGTTTGCACGTGCCGCAGAAGTATAACTCGAGAGTAAAAAGGTACAAAGGAATTTTCTCCGTGGAGCACTAGGGAAGTGCAGGGTTACTTTTATTCTTTCCCCGACAAAAAAGATTATATGCATCTGCAAGAACAGACTTGGGTAGAAGGTACCACTACTGGCCTTAGCCTCTGTATATACCGCAAACAAAATCATATCTCCTTTGACTATATGCCGCTCGAGTCTCTACCGAAGATGAAGCGACGGCCCCAGTCAGATATCACCAGTGCCCTCGTGCGCCAGCTTATTTGTTTGCTGAACTCATAGCAAAGAGGAGGGAAAAACCAAGTGTTAGGTTAGATACAAACGTAGGTGATTGCGCAGTCTGACTTTCTCATCATCAAAAAGGAAACAAGCACTTACGTTGCGTAGACGGAATACCAGAGCCACTGTGAGCTGTGACCGATGGAGACCCAGTCACCAGGGAGCTGTGCAGCGGTTTGCTCCCCTCCTAGTGGGGCAAACTGGCCTAAATGCCTGTACCTGGAGGAATCAGCAAAGCAATAGTATCAGCCAATAGACAAGAAAGAAAATAAGGCAATCAGGTATGAGCAGTTGCACATGCATGCAGCCTTAATTATTCTGTTATCGACATATTTCGATCTTCAATTTTCTTTTTAACTGCTTTCCAGATTCAACATAACCATTTCTAGCAGTTACTTCGCATGAATAACTACAGTGCATTCTCGTCAGAATGAAGATACAGAAATGGTTAGGAAAAGAAATGAGTTGACGAATGATGCAAAATAAGCACCTGAAGGGGTTGAAACGATGACGGCCTTCTCCCCTAATGCGGATTGGTCCTTCAGGATTTTCTTCAGCAGCCTGCATCTTGTTAAAGCACGTCGCAAGATACTGTCCTTGCTGTGCAGCAACCTGACAGAACAAAATATTTAGAACTAAAAAAGCGATGAATTTTAACTGAAGTGGTTGCTTTGAAACTTTGTGCATTGTAAAATTCCAATAGAGAAAAAAAGGGAAACCTGAGCTGTTGCAGGTAGATTCTTGACTTGTGAATCCACGAGTGAAAGAGCCTTCTTAAACTCTTCAATGCTCAGCTCTACAGATTCCTTTTCGGTGTCACCTTTGCCAGTTCTTATTAAATCTGCAATTCCGTTCAGTTGCTTGCTCTTCATGTATAGCTTTACTTGCGGATATCTCACGTAGATATCCTCCAGGATGTCTTGGATTTCTTTCACAGTCAAGGTTCCAGATTTATCTTTGTCTGCAACTCTGAATATTTCTGAGATGTCCTCCTGCAAGCATTAGACACCAAGAACATAAATTCCTGAATGGTACCAAATACAATTCGCAAATGATCAACAAAGTCACTATGATGTATTGACATGTAGCTATAATGCACCAAAAAAGGATATGGATACGGTAGTACTGGGTAAGTCTAAACCGCTAATATAGCAGTTCAAGTATCCTAGCGAAAGTATTCAACAATACATATCAAATATGTTTGTAGCATTTATGTGAATCCTCATCTACTACATATACAATGAAGATAATCTCAAGAATTTTACTACTCCCTCCGTAAACTAATATAAGAACATTTAGATTACTAATTTAGCGATCTAAGCGCTCTTATATTAGTTTACAAAGGAAGTACTAGTTAAATGGCACATAGGGGTTTGAGAAGAAAACCCTTTTTCTATCCACATGGAAACTAGGGGAGAATCACTACACCAAAAGGAACACATAACAAATTATATTGCTTACCATTACTCTCCTCTGGTTTATGGTAGCACAGTCACCTACTGCATAAACATCATCACATTCACGCACCCTTAGCCATTCATCAGTAGCGAGGACACGACGATTAGCCTGTATATGTAGAGAAATGATTCATTGGCTAGCTGAACTGACAGAAGGATACATAGCCAACTCCAAAAGAAAAAGGTCTATATACCTGGCCAATTTGTTTCATGAAGTCCACAACGAATGGGCGGGTCCCAATACCAGTGGACCAGACAGCCATTCCGTAAGGAACTGCAATATCGCCAGTAGCTGGATTTTGCATGGTAATTGCATCCTTAGAAACCTTCACAACTTTATATCCAGTTTTTACATCAATGCCATCCCTTCCAAATTTGTCCTCAGCAAAGTTGGTAATTCTTTTGTCGAACCTTTTTCAATGAAGAAACAATTGTTATTTTGTTAGCCTAGGAAGTAATGTTACGTCATAGATGAGGTGATGATGTGTTTCCATACTGTTGGGGAGTAGATTACATGAGCAAAAAGGTGGCAACCTAGTGTAAAGCAGTAGGAACTTTCAGTTCATAAAGCATCAAAAGTAAGAGAGGACCGGTATGGCCTTACATAGTCAGTATGTGATCTGCAGCTTCGATCAGTGATATCTTGACAAGATGCTGAATAGAAGGATAGAGCTTGGATAGATCTTCAGTAACAAAATCATGCAACTCTGCCGCAAATTCAACGCCTGTAGGTCCACCTCCCACAACAACAAAGTGAAGATTCTTCTTCCTCTCTTCTTCATTAAGGTATGGGAGGCTTGCCTTCTCAAAGCAGTCCATCACACTCCTTCGGATCTTTTGGGCATCTTCCACTTCCTGTGAATATAATAGGACCATATGAACGGAGCAATAAGGGCAGAAGCTTAGAAACAACTAAAATGCAGTAAGATCATTTAAAAGACTAACATAACTATTTATCTTGCACAACATAACTGAATGGTTTGAACCAGATTCATTCCTTTGTCAGACGTGTATATAAATAAAGCAGATTAATGTAGTTATGGACCTAAAACTGGAGGCAAATTTATTTCATACAAACCATACGAAAGCTTACCTTCAAAAAGTGGCAATTCTCTGTCACACCGGGAGTATTGAATGTGTTAGACCTAGCTCCAACAGCTACCACCAGATAGTCATAGTCAACTAAGAACTCGCCATTTCCATCAAGATTTGTCCCCATATTTGAGCGGCAATGAATCTTCTTGTTTGCTGGATCAATCTTGAAGCACTCTGCTTCCCAGAATTTGAAGTCTCCACCTTTCTGTCAGTATTAAGAACGAACGTTAATTCATTTGGCACATAATTAATCATCTGACTTAGCTATGAACGAATGTAGTGTTCAAGTATGAAATATGACTATTCACTAGATAACGAACTTCACTATTGGGATTCAAGATAGGTCTTGAGCAAGATGAGCAAGGTCAGGAATTTTGTTGTACCATCGTGAAAACAAGCCATTCCAGTATTTGGAGTACATGGCATTCAGCAGGTTGTGAAAGAATAAAAGTTCTAGAATTGTTCAACAAGTTCACCGAAATTTATGGAAGAAATCATACCTTCTCCAGAATCCTACGGATTGGCTCAACAACGCTCCTTGGTTCAACTGTTCCACAGGTAACACTTGGGAGCAAGGGTGTGAATGCAAAGTAGTTCCGAGGTGAAATGACCTGGACATCGTACAGTTTGCTATCAAGATTCCTCAGGAATGTGGTGCCAGCCCAGCCAGTTCCAAGAACCACTACTTTCTTCTTTTTAAATCCTTGGGGCTGGTCTGGCTGAGAGTCTGCATATGCGACGAGGCCTCCTCCACTACTGCAAATTCGGCAGACCATAAATCAGCAGGTTTGCAAATAGGACAGCTGTTCTAGCAATGCAAAACATTTAGAAGTTCTTGGAATTATTCAGGCATCTTAAATGATCTCATTTGTGTGTTCTACATTGAAGCCACCCTTAATATAAAAAAATAGTAAGATAGCTGTTCTAGTAATACAAATCATTTAGGAACTCATAACACTAACTCTTTAATGAACCTCATTGGTGTGTTTTACATCGAAGCTACCGCTTACTGAAAAATATTCTTTAAGTTGCGACTGAATTACATCACTCCAAATAATGAAAACGTTAAAATAGATCAAGACAAGGACAATATGGTTTCTTCCAGAAAAGAGGGAGTGTGCCTAGTCTCTGCATAGACAAGGACAATTATATATGCTCAGAAAATTAATCCTATAGCCCAATCATCTACCATTGTCGTCTTCTTCTGTGAAGGAACCAATGTCATTTTTAACAGCTACACTTATGTATACCTGGTAGCAGGAGCAGTCCATGTCTTGCAGCTTTGCACAAAAATATTTATTTTGTGATCGCATTGTATCAATCACAGCGCAAGACTACTTAGACAAGGCCTCTCTTTTCATACACGCAAAACAGTCATATGACATACATATAAAATTTATTTAGACATTGCAGAGAAACAAATACAAAGCATGTTGCAGCCGAATCATTAACCAAGAAAATCAAGGAATTGAAGAAATGTATTATTCAGAAGTCCAGCATTTGCCTAGCAGTCCAAAAGCACATATAAAATGGCAATCAGCACATGGCACCAACTCACCAAATTATAATGTATTCACGACCCCGCTCTTAAATATTCCAAGTATTGTTTTATAGAGAAAAGGCACAATTGGTATTAGAAAAATACTGAAACCGGGACGAAGAAATCAAGGGCAATTTTTCTTCTTGTTGGCCACATGGACCATGGCAGAATATACAGCAGGCATACGAGGTCCACAGCGATGTAGGGGACACATCAGATTCGAGAAGTAGCTGGAAAACGAGGGCCCGGTCGAAACAGGTGGAAAGAAGAATTAGTTTAACTAACTATTTTCTTCCCATTTCATCAGTTATATAAAAGAAATGACTCTATCCTTATATTTCCCCCCTCATTTTCTAGCATTCTGAAATCTGGTAAAACAGAGGTACCCTCTGATGGAGAATCGATCTAGGTAGAGCTATTATGTGAGCTCTGAATCCCGTTAATACCCGAGGCGATCTCGAACTGATACAACAGTTTCGGTGGCTCAGAGGATGAGAAACCGCAGCAACCACCGAATATTTCTATCCCGGCCAGGATCCACGAACGAAACGATGAAGGCACCGAATATTATCTTTTTTTTTCTGAACAAAGAAAAGAAAACCCGAGAAAAATGACAGGACGCTCCAAATATTCGTGCCCAACATTTGCGTCGAGCGCGAAAATGCTGCTGCAGTCTAGCGGCCACACGAGGTATGCAGTGGCAGCAGATCCGGTCGAAATCCCCAAGCCCCAGCGCCAAGGGGGAGGGGGGAAATTAGCGGGCGGAGGAAGGGAAAGCAAGCAGGAGGGACCTTGCGGCGAGGACGACGACGAGGCCGGTGAAGGTGGGGCGGTTGTTGAAGGCCCGGGACGCGCTCTCCCACGCGAACGCCGTCCACCTCATCTCTCTCTTCCTCTCCCTCCTCCGCTACGCTTTGCTCTTCTTCCGGGGCTCCGGCGATCCTGGAACGTACTACTAGCAGGAGCTGTAGAAGAAAAGAAATGGCCACCTCGTCCGCCTCGCCCGTGAACTGCTTATATTCTGCTAGTACGCGTCTGCACTTTTTCCTCCCGTGGTTGGCGCCGTGTTGGTGGCGGTGCGGCGGGGGGTTGG
>NW_024117564.1:0-14577 GCF_003073215.2 Triticum urartu | reverse complement strand
TAGGAGCCCGCCACCCTCCCCCTCCGCCACTCCTTTATATATGGGGAGGGGGCACCCATTGGAGACACAACAATTGATCATTGATCTTTTAGCCGTGTGCGGTGCCCCCTCCACCATAATCCACCTTGGTCATATCGTAGCGGTGCTTAGGCGAAGCCCTGCGTCGGTAGCTTCATCAACACCGTCACCACGCCGTTGTGCTGATGAAGCTCTTCCCGAAAGCTCTACTGGATTGTGAGTTCGCGGGACGTCACCGAGATGAACGTGTGCTGAACGCGGAGGTGCCGTACGTTCAGTACTGATGATCGGTCGATCGTGAAGACGTACGACTACATCAACCGCGTTGTTATAACGCTTCTGCTAAACGGTCTACGAGGGTACGTGGACGACACTCTCCCCTCTCATTGATATGCATCACCATGATCTTGCGTGTGCGTAGGAATTTTTTTGAAATTACTACGTTCCCCAGCAGCATTATTGGGTCTTCAATGTCAACTTGAGGGACGGACGCTTCAAAGTTCTTGATTCAAGCAGGATGCTGGACAACATTGAGTTGATGACTACCGCCTCTACCATCGCGGGGGCAGTACGCCAGCTATGGAGGAAGCATTACCCAAAGTTCAGCATCGAGCACTTCCAGATTATTGACATTGACATACCGAAGCAGCTCGGCAAGTAAGACAATAAGCATGGCATTCTTCTCAATTTCTTACCATCAATTTGTAGTTTTAAATTTTTTCTACATGTGGAATCTTTAGCTTTTTAAGACATAGAACTAGTCTCCAATCTGTTTTTCATTTTCATGAGTTTCTCATAGATTATCTAGTCAGTTGCACAGTGGCACATAAGTAGTTGCATAGTGGCACATAAGCAGTTGCACAACGCCACATAAGCAGTTCCACAGTGGAACATCAGTAGTTGCACAGTGGCACATAAGCAGTTGCACAGAGTGCATTATCTTTATTTTGGTTTTAATTTTCTGTGACAGATTTTCTTTTTTTGCCCACACGCAGCAATGAGTGTGGGATGTTCGCACTGCTTAACGCCACTGAGTGGAACGGTAGCCAACTGCCCAACTACAAACCCAAGGAAGTACTCAACATCAGGAAGAAGCTGGCATATGATTGGATCACCAGCCCACACAACTCCGCCCCATGGAGGAAGTTACTCAGATACGACAAGGACTAGGTCAGTACTCTTTTTCTTTCTCTGCCCCATGGAGGAAGTTGCTGGTTTGCACAATTTTTGAGCAGATTTTGTAGTTGCACACTAGTAGTAATTCCATTTGCAACTCAATATTATCACTTTTGTTGACACATTAGGAGCACTGGACATACAATTGTTTAACAACTAAATATTTAACCAGTTTCCAACAAAGGCACAAATAGCAACCTTTTTTTACACAGTGCATGAACTAATTCAAGGAGCATAAATGAGATAAGAGAAAGCATAGATGTTGAATGTGTCCACTTGGTCCCAACATTGCTCAAAACCATCATTCTTTTCCTTTTTTGTCCCAAAGTTACAAATAATGAAAGAGAATCATAGCAGCCTGAGTGGACACACACCAGCAGTGTGCTCTGTAGATTGGCACTGGCTGAATTTGTTTTTCTTCTTTGGGTGTAGCTCCAGCACCGATTTGTACCGTCGACTCTTTGCCCTACCCTTTGTAGTAGACCTTGGAGGATCCCTGGGAACAAAATCATCAGAGGCTTGTGCAGGGGATGCAGCCTCCAATGGGGTAGTAGGACCATCATGAGGTTGTGTTCGATCATCTGTGTAATAATCATATAAAAATTTTAGTATTTTTTTTGTGCAACCAGCACTGATGTTCTCTGCAACCACACAGCCCATGCTGTGCAACTAACTGGTTGTTGTGTGCAAGTTAAGTTAAAAAAAACACATGTAGTAGCATGGCCCGTCATGGTACTTGGATTGTAATCACCTATGGGCAGAATAGGAAAAACAAGTTAGTTTTTTTATCTTGATGCTCAAACTAACATAGCGCATGCAACTAGGTAGCCTGTTCTGTGCAACTGGGCACTATGATGTGTGCAACTGAAGTCACACACCTAGTTTCATTTGGAGTTGGGGAAGGTAATTACCTGGGTGATGAGCCCCCTGAGTACTGCCTGTAGGTCCATTGGGAGGAACACGCGGGGCACTGCTTGTTGTGCCAAGCAGGGGAGGAGGTGGCAGAGCATGTGGTGGAGGGCCAGGAGGTGGAGGAGGTCCTAGAGGGTTGTCGTCACCTATAGCCAAAACAGGACAAACAAGTTAGTTGTGTTATCTTGATGCTCGAACTAACACGGCGTGCGCAACTAGGTAGCCTGTTCTGTGAAACTGGGCACCATGATGTGTGCAACTGAAGTTACACACCTAGTTAGATGGGGAGTTGGGGCAGGTAATTACCTAGATGATGAGCCCCTGAGTGTTGCCTGTAGGGCCATTGGGAGGAGCCCGCGGGGCGCTGTTTGTTGGGCGAGGCGGGGAGGAGGTGGCGGAGCATGCCGTGTAGGGCCTGGAGGTGGAGAAGGTCCTCGAGGGTTGCCATCATCTGATGGCCCCGTAGAAGCAGCCGTTTTTTCTTTTTCTTGGACTTGTTCAGGTGGCCAATCTCAGTACGTGCTCCGCGCATATGCTTGTATACAATGGCCTGTGCAAGCCACTCACAAACTTGGCTAGTTTTCAAAAATTGAATATCATGTTTCCCTCCCTTATCTGCTTCTTTGATTGAGGAGGCATTTCATCCGGTTGCTCATACCCGGTCCCTGGCGCACTAGGGACAGCAGTAGGTGTCCATCGTCTTAGCATGTACCTTTCCAGTATGACATCAACTCCAAGATGGGTGAACACCTTGAGGATGTGGCAACAGAGCATGACGTCCTTGTCCATTTTGCAGCACTCACACAAATAGGAACCATCCTCCACCCTTGCCTGCACGAAGTAGTTTCGAGAACCATATTTGGCAACAAATTCCTGGTTTGGTCTAAGCTCAAAAAGGTCAGCACCAACTTGGAACGCATTATAACGTCCAATCAGCTCAAACTCTTCTCTGAACTTGCGGTAAAGGTCCCTAGTGTAGGTTTCATAAGCTTGCCTCTCTATTGGGAAGTTGGACCATAGCTCAATCTCAAGGTGTTCTGTCCTTTAATCATTACAGCCTTCCTTGGCAAGGATGTGGTTCTGAATTATTTCATATTGCTTGAAGAAGTTCAAGATTGAGTTGTGTGGGTTCACATATCTTTTTAGGACGGCGTTGAACCCCTCACTAACCTGTGTAGACTGTAGGAAGGGGAAGAACCTGTGTTTGAAGTAGCACGGCACCCAAGTTGACCTCTATTCGTACAACTTCTCAAAGTGCGTGTGTGTCATAGCCTCGTACTTCATCATTAACCCAGCCCAATTCTGCTCAAACTCGTCTATACTAAAGCTGAAGTCAACACGATAGTTGAAATCATTAGAGAGCCCTGGATTCTGGAACAATAGCCAACCAACTTTTTCCTGAGCCTTTTTCATGATGTGCCATCGACAACAGCGGTGCACGGTGGTTGGAAAGGTGCTATGTATAGACTGCCTCATTGCACCATCCTGATCGGTGATGAAGTTGTCAGGAGGTTTGCCATCCATAGCCTCTAGGAATGCTCCAAAGACCCAATCAAATCTCGATGACAACTCCTTCCTCACAAACGCGCAACCTAGCATGAAAGATTGGCCATGTCGGTTTATTCCGATGAAGGGCGCGAACGGCATATTGTACATGTTGGTCATGTAGGTGGTGTCAAACGATATGCAATCGTGGTACGCCTCCGCATAAGCTTTTCGAGCTGAGCCATCCACCCAAAATATGTTGACAACTTTGTCCTCTTCATCATATTTTACCTTATAAAAGAAGTCTGGATCTGTTTTTTGTATATCCTTGAAGTGCGCAATTGTCTCAATCATGTCACCCTCCTTTGTGTCATCTCTACGGAAACTTGTACACAGATTTGTTATTGCCTTTGGTTCGAAGGGAACCATCATCTCAGATCCATAGAACTCTGCCATTAGATGCATCATACGTCCTGCATAATACAAAAAGAAACAATATACGTTTTATTAGTCGCACGAATGCACATATCCAGCTGCACAATAATACGATATGTGTTGGCACAGAAGATAGTTGCAGGAAATGGACAACCAGCTGCACCTTTTAAAAACACTTGCACTTTGCACACAGGACATTATGTAGTTGCGCAGTGAAGGTAATCTAGTTGCACATGAACATTATGTAGTTGCACAATGAAGGTAGTATAGTTGCACACTTAAGGCATTTTAGTTGCACACCATTACCATAACAGTTGCACACTGGACTGCCTAGAGGGAAACTTAATTCTGTAAGGGATATAGAGACACACATGTAGTCAAGTTGCAGTTATACAAGATGCGCAAAAACTCCTTTTCATCAGGAGAGATGCCTTGGTGGGATCTCAAGTATTTGGGCAATGAAGGTTTGTTCACCAGTGGATGATTGTGGTCACGAACAAAGTGCTTCACCTGCCATCGCCCATCTATCAGCTTCACCAACATTTTTGCCTTGCATTGAGTCTGCTTTATTGTCTTGCGTTTACGCTTCTTCTTTTTCTTACTAGTACCAGCCTCCTCTTCAGCAAATATTGGAGGTTCATCTTCCATCTCCTCATCACTATCAATAGGTTTTGGATCTGGTATAGGGTCCAGGACAGGAGGAGCCTCAGCTCCTCCATCATCAGCTTTGGGCTTCTTGAACTTGTTGCAACAAAACTGTTGTTTTACCAATACATTTGTGTGGGGTGTCCGCCTAGAGGTGTTCATTTTTACAGAGAAACCCATCTGTAGGGCATAGCTGTTGTAGTGATCCTTAACAATTTGAAGGGTGTCAAACCTCATGCCAACATAGGGTTCCATCGGCTGAGCACGAACCTCATCTTCTCCTTCTTCTCCTTGCACAACATCGTCAACAACACCAGCTCCGAGCTCAGTCCTGGTTGGACCAGGAACATTTACCGCGGTGCCCGTGTCATCAAGAGTATGGCTCTCTGACTGCAAAGACACCACTATAGGGGCACCACGGGTTGATGACTGCCCTGCCACATTGTCATGGCCCATAGGGTTAGGCCCACGACTTGTCTGCGTGTAGTAAACAGAGCGCCCATTTTCTGTCCAATTTCCTTGCGGTATGCTGGGTTGCTTCTCATCCATATCATGAGGAAGCTCATTGAGATCAGGACGCAACTCATTGAGATCAAGCATTTTTTCCTTTTTCTGTCTGTTGCCACACATCCACTGCATATAAAAAAGAAGGAAGTGATGTCAAGTTTTAATCATCAAATAGTGTTTCAAAAAACCTAAAAACTTAGTAAATAGGAATTTACACAACATTTTATGACAATCTTAGTTCCAAAAGCGACATGTCTATAGCAGAATCTTTTATTATAATAGGTATGCATTTTTTTGCACAGACTTGTTATGTTAGTTGCACAGTTTGCCGTAAATAGTTTGCAAGAACATGACTTTTTTTACTACAGAGTTTTTCTAACTTTTTCCTTTGTTTGTTGCAATGATCCGCAGGTTTTCTGTTGGCAAGGAGCTGATTCAGATTTTTCTGCACACAATTTGGACACAATTCGATGCTACACTTTGAGATGGAAAATCCAGGTGAAAGAAGAAAGAAGAATTGGATGACAGACTATAGACATATGCTTTTCATCGCCATTTCTATTTTTTACTTCCAGTATATTTGAACATATTTTTACACTATAGCTTTGCAATAGGTGTGCTACCAGAAAATATCTGTGGAACAAGTATATATACGTGACTACTTTAATATGGTTTATGGCTTCAATAGCCTTTTTTATTTTTCTCTGTTCCACAAATTGCTGGAGATGTTGCTATTGATCATTGTGTAGCTTTCAAAAAAGTTCCTGCCTTTTAGCTATCGTACTGCAGATTTTTGGTTTTGGCTAGTGTCGGTGTCAAAACCGGCGGATCTCGGGTAGGGGGTCCCGAACTGTGCGTCTAGGCGGATGGTAACAGGAGACAAGGGACACGATGTTTTTACCCAGGTTCGGGCCCTCTCGATGGAGGTAAAACCCTACTCCTGCTTGATTAATATTGATGATATGGGTAGTACAAGAATAGATCTACCACGAGATCAAGGAGGCTAAACCCTAAAAGCTAGCCTATGGTATGATTGTTGTTCTGTCCTACGGACTAAAACTCTCCGGTTTATATAGACACCGGAGAGGGCTAGGGTTACACAGAGTCGGTTACAATGGTAGGAGATCTACATATCCGTATCGCCATGCTTGCCTTCCATGCCAAGGGAAGTCCCTTCCGGACACGGGACAAAGTCTTCAATCTTGTATCTTCATAGTCCAAGAGTCTGGCCAAAGGTTGTAGTCTGGCTATCCGGACACCCCCTAATCCAGGACTCCCTCAGTAGCCCCCGAACCTGGCTTCAACGACGATGAGTCTGGTGTGCAGATTGTCTTCGGCATTGCAAGGCAGGTTCTCCTCCAAATTCTGTGTACCTGTCGAATAATGTCTGGTTTTTTGTGAATGTAGCGCTCCTTGGCTTCTACGCCCAATAATGGCCGTCTTCCACGTGTCAAACGAATACGAAAAGTCAGGGTGTTTTTACATTTACACCCCTAGCCGCGTAAATGAGCCGCCTATTTAAAGGGACGAGGATTTAGATCCAAACCACACCATCTCCCCTCCGCGAGCATTCATCAGAGTGTATCCGACAGAGGTCCATTCCATCATGGCCGGCCGTCGCAGCTCCTCCTCTCGCCCTTCCAGCCCTCAGCCTGGAGATTGGGAGAGATGCTCCATCCCGCACAGCGAGCTAGTGACGCTCCAGACCAAGGGATTTCTCCCCCCCCGGCCTATATGGTCCCGGTTCGAGCCGGACTTGCCACCTATAATGGCGGAGAGCAAGCGGAGAGCGCCCCCAATCCCTCCAAAGGAGAGCGGGTATGCCTTGTCCCTTATTTAATAAGAGGGCTCGGATTTCCAATTCATCCGTTTCTCCGGGGGCTCCTGGAGTTCTATGGCCTCCAGCTACACAACCTCACGCCTGCCTCCATATTGCATATCGCGGGCTTCGTAGCCCTTTGTGAGCTGTTCTTGGGCTGCGAGGCTCATTTCGCACTGTGGAAGAAGCTATTCTGCCTTGTGCCCCGTTCTCAAAAGGGGTCAATATATCAAGTGGGCGGAGCCGAAGTGTGGCGCATCGCCGGGACCGGATATCTATCCGGAACCCCAAAGAAGGCGTCCGAGGACTGGCCTTCGGAATGGTTTTATATAGTGGACGTCCCGCTGCCGGATCCTGTCCGGATCGGCCTTCCTAAGTTTGACAGTGCTCCCCCCGAAGAAGCGCCTAAGCTGGCGTCCACGGAGCCCTCAGAAGGAAAGCGACAAGGACGTCCTTTACCTAATGGGCCGAATAAGGTTGTTAGCTCATTCCGGACTGACCATGATCGGAGTCATGGCCGCATGCATTATGCGGGGGGTGCAGCCGCTTCAGTATAGAGGCCACCCCATGTGGGACTTCAGGGAGGACGACGCCACCCGCCACGGCCGTAAGGGGCCGGAATCGGCTGCCGCTCTAATACAGATCTTGTCCGCTTTGTACAAGGGAGAAGAGGAGGAATTTCTCCACGTCAACCCACAGGGTGGATTTTCTATGTACAATCCTCCAAGTTGGGTAAGTGGACACTTTTACTTGTCCATCCGTTTTATATTCCCATCGTTAAATATTCAGTCTAACGACTTCAACGCAGGAACTGCACCAGGCTGTTAAAGAAATAAACAGCCCACCTCCATAACCCGAGGATCCGGGACGGTCCCTCGACCCGGCCTCCCAAGAGGATCCGAACTTATCTATGGAGCTGATTGATGGGGTGTTTCATCAATTGAGCAAGGACAATGCCTTGGTGGCCATTACGGCCGATTACCCAGGGCTACTCCCAGCCTCACAGGTAACTGAGACCGAAGTCCCAGCACCTTGAAAAGGGATTCATCCTCGCGTGTTTTAGATTTCTGTATAACAACCATGTTTTGTAGGGGAGGTCCTTGAGACGGGAGGCCGAGCCTGTGGCGACTAGCCAACGAGGGGCTGCAAGGCCCCGTGGGCTGAAAAGAAGTGCGGTCCGGACTGAGACGCCGACGCAAAGGTATAGCGCGCCATCTTATTCCCTGGTGTTATCCCTCAAAGGCATATTAACGCTCGTGCTCTCTTCAGGACAAAGAGACCTCGCCGGACTATATCCGGAGAGGTTGCCAATCGCGCCTCCACCAGCCAGGCTCCAAAGCCTAGTCCCGAAGCAGAGGCCAAAACGAGGCGCGCACTGGACACTCCTCCGACAAAGGATGCGGATAGGTTGTCTGCCACCAATTCCGAGGTGGAGAGTGCCATGAACCACAGGCGTTGCCGGACAGTTCTTCGCGATGCTTGTTTCTCCCAAGAGGCATTGGATGCCTTCAATTCAGGAGATGCATACCTTGGTGCCGCTCAAAATGGTCTAGCCAGAGCCACGGAGCAATATGTAAAAGACATACGGGTGAGAAAATTTAAGGTTATATATATATCAGTAGCCCCTGAGACTTGAAACAGTTAGAATAACTGATTTAAGGATCATTTATAATGCAGGTTCTTGCGGAAAAGAATACCCAACTGTCCCAGGAGCTAGAAGAGTGCAAAGCCCAACTTGAGGCCGCACTAGCCGCGGCAGGGGAGCCCAAGGAGACCCCCTCTGGTAATATACGCTTCAAAAGATAAGTATTTTGTGACGTGCGGCGTGGGTGCAAATCTGACAAATGAAATTGCATATGGCGCCGGATTAAATCCGGATCAGCAACAACTCCTACGCCAGCTAAAGGCTGGTGAGAGTGTGCTGACAAAGGTGAGGCGGGAGAAGAACGATCTCCAAGATGCCAACACCAAGCTGGGCGTTGAACTGAAGGATGTTTGTGCCCAGCTGTCGGACTCCGTTAAGGAGAAAACGGCTTCGATGCGGCATATTTAGTAAGTGCTTAAACGAACTTTCAAAAAAGAGTTCGGCGAGGAAGTCGACTAACAGAGTTATATCTGTAGGTATGCTAACAGGTCGTCCTGCAGAGGAAATGCCCGGTTCTATGGGTGACCTTCTTCCCGAGCTCTCACAACTGCACGAACGAGTTCGGCAGGTGATGCAAGGCGTCGTTCAGGTCTTGTGGCCATCCATCTCCATGCCCGAAGGCCTTGGAGAGCTTGCGGACAAGCTGAATGGAGCGCGGCGGCGCTTCCGATTGTGGAAGATATCGGCCTGCCGTCAAGGCGCCAGGGAGGCCTGGGCCATGGTGAAGACGCGGTACACGAAGGCTGACCCAAACCACATGGCCGAGGTTGGACCTGTGGGGCCCGATGGGAAGGAGATCCCTGTGAGCTTAGTGTACGGCCAAGTAGAATTGGCCGCAAAATATTCCCAGCAGGACTGTAAACTAGACAGCCTATTAGATGGTATTGAAGAGGAATACAATCAGTTGGATTGACTATGTAATTTTAATTGACATGTATAATGCCTTCTAGCCGAATTGTAGATCGTTTGTCATGGCCGACCTTTTCGCTTCAACCTTGGGATCTGACGGTCCGGAGTGTGTCCGAATACCCTCGCGGTTATATAAGAACCGGGGTATGCATGGAGACCAGGCGTAGGGGTCATTAGTGCTTGAACAGACAAGTGCCCAACTAGTTATGCTATATTACATGGTTAGTAAGAAACATCTTCCAGGGAGAATAGTTCCGTTAGGGGTTCCTTTCCCTGGGAGACATGCCCTAAAGTGCATGTCCGTTCTGCGAAAAGAGACGCAGGAAAAACGTCTGGGGGCGAATAAATAAATAAGTAAAAAATCATCTTTAGTTCACCGACAGAATATTCCCTTAAGAACGCTAGCTTTCGGCTTCACCCAGTCTGAGGTACACATCCGGCTGATCCGGCAGTAACAATCGCAGAGGTGCTCCCTTTACCACCTAGCCGAACAATCGGGAACGTAGGCGTAAGCACAGGAGCCAGGCAACCCAGCTTGGCCAAAAATTAAGTCATATCGATGCATATAATGGTGAATAAAGGGTACATGCGGAAGTGTGACACATGTGTTGGGCATGAAGCCCGTATAAATAAGCTTCTGTTAAAGAAGCCCCCAGGTCTAATGAGCGCGGATAGCGCGTCAGTTGTGTGCGAACAAGGCACGGATGAGCCTTTAAAGGCTATAGGAAAAAGAGAGGAGAGAAATGTAAGACAGACAGTTTATAAAAAATGGACAGAGGAAGGAGACGAACACAGAGTCCGGCGCTAGGCATAGAATCTTCGGAGACGGACTGCGTTCCATGGGTTCGGCTCAAGTCGGTTATCCGATGCATCTTGCAGGCGGTATGCTCCACCAGTCAGGACTTGGTCAATGATGAAGGGACCTTCCCATTTGGGCTTGAGTTTGTCCTTTTTCTTATCCGGCAAGCGTAGAACTAATTCGCCAACATTGTAATTTTTGGCCCGTACTTCTCTGCTTTGGTATCTTTGAGCCTGCTGTTGATAGAATGTGGAACGGGCTTTTGCCACGTCACGCTCCTCCTCCAAGCCGTCCAGACTGTCCTGCCGATCGAGCTTGGCTTCTCTTTCTTCGTACATGCGCACACGAGGTGAGTCATGAATTATGTCGCAGGGCAAAACTGCCTCTGCATCGTACACCATAAAGAATGGTGTGTATCCGTGGTGTGCTTCGGCGTGGTCCGCAGCCCCCAGAGTACGGAGTCGAGCTCCTCTACCCAGTGCGTATTAGATTCCTTGAGGGACCGCACTAATCTGGGTTTGATGCCCCTCATGATAAGACCATTTGCTTCCAGGGAGAATAGTTCCGTTAGGGGTTCCTTTCCCTGGGAAGCATGCCCTAAAGTGCATGTCCGTTCTGCGAAAAGAGACGCAGGAAAAACGTCTGGGGCGAATAAATAAGTAAAAAATCATCTTTAGTTGACCGACCGAATATTCCCTTAAGAACGCTAGCTTTCGGCTTCACCCAGTCTGAGGTACACATCCGGCTGATCCGGCAGTAACAATCGCAGAGGTGCTCCCTTTACCACCTAGCCGAACAATCGGGAACGTAGGCGTAAGCACAGGAGCCAGGCAACCCAGCTTGGCCAAAAATTAAGTCATATCGATGCATATAATGGTGAATAAAGGGTACATGCGGAAGTGTGACACATGTGTTGGGCATGAAGCCCGTATAAATAAGCTTCTGTTAAAGAAGCCCCTAGGTCTAATGAGCGCGGATAGCGCGTCAGTTGTGTGCGAACAAGGCACAGATGAGCCTTTAAAGGCTATAGTAAAAAGAGAGGAGAGAAATGTAAGACATGCAGTTTATAAAAAATGGACAGAGGAAGGAGACGAACACAGAGTCCGGCGCTAGGCATAGAATCTTCAGAGACGGGCTGCGTTCCATGGGTTCGGCTCGAGTCGGTTATCCGATGCATCTCGCAGGTGGTACACTCCACCAGTCAGGACTTGGACAATGATGAAGGGACCTTCCTATTTGGGCTTGAGTTTGTCCTTTTTCTTATCCGGCAGGCGTAGAACCAATTCGCCAACATTGTAATTTTTGGCAGTACTTCTCTGCTTTGGTATCTTCGAGCCTGCTGTTGATAGAATGCGGAACGGGCTTTTGCCACGTCACGCTCCTCCTCTAAGGCGTCCAGACTGTCCTGCCGATCGAGCTCGGCTTCTCTTTCTTCGTACATGCGCCCACGAGGTGAGTCATGAATTATGTCACACGGCAAAACTGCCTCTGCGCCGGCCACCATAAAGAATGTTGTGTATCTGGTGGTGCGATTCGGCGTGGTCCGCAGCCCCCAGAGTATGGAGTCGAGCTCCTCTACCCCGTGCGTATTAGATTCCTTGAGGGACCGCACTAATCTGGGTTTGATGCCGCTCATGATAAGACCATTTGCTCGTTTGACCTGGCCATTAGTTTGTGGGTGATAGACGGAAGCATAATCGAGCGTGATGCCCATGTTTTTGCACCAGAGTTTTACCTCGTCGGCCGTGAAGTTCGTGCCGTTATCAGTGATGATGCTGTGGGGGACGCCGTAACGGTGTATGACCCCAGATATAAAGTCTATCACCGGTCCGGATTCGGCCGTCTTAACAGGCTTGGCTTCTATCCATTTGGTGAACTTATCCACCAGGACCAGTAAGTATTTTTTCTTATGGGTTCCACCTTTAAGGGGTCCAACCATGTCAAGCCCCCAGACCATGAAGGGCCAAGTGATGGGGATAGTTTGGAGGGCGGTGGGTGGCATCTGGCTTTGGTTTGCAAAGAGCTGGCAACCGACGCATCGTTCGACTAAGTCCTGAGCGTCTGCCCGGGCCGCCGGCCAATAAAAGCCTGTACGGAAGGCCTTGCTTACAAGGGACCGGGCTGCAGCGTGATGACCGCCGAGTCCGGCATGAATTTCAGCCAAGGTTCCGCCCTTCCTCTTCGGAGATGCACCTTTGAAGGACTCCGGTAGTGCTTTTCTTATAAAGCTCTCCCTCATGGACTTTATAGGCCTTAGATCGCCGCACTATGCAGCGTGCGTCATTTTGGTCCTCGGGGAGTTCCTGCCTAGTAAGGTAGGCTAGGAATGGTTCTGTCCACGGGGCGATGACGGCCATTAGTACGTGGGCTGAAGATGTTATTTCGTTGGCAGAGCCGCCGATTATGTCAGAGTGTTCGGTGTCGGGCAGTGCGGTTGGGTCTGGGCTGTTATTGCCTGGTTCCCCTTCCCATTCCACGGATGGCTTGAAAAGCCTTTCCAAGAAGATGTTGGGGGGACTGCATCGTGTTTTGCGCCGATGCATGCCAGGACATCTGCCGCCTGATTATTTTCCTGGGCTATATGATGAAATTCGAGCCCCTCGAGCCGAGCTGACATTTTTAGGACGGCGTTACGGTAAGGTGCCATTTTCGGATCCTTGGCATCAAAGTCTCCATTTATTTGAGATATCGCGAGGTTCGAATCCCCGGGCACCTCTAGGTGTTGAATGCCCATGGATACTGCCATCCTGAGGCCATGTAGAAGGGCCTCATATTCGGCTGCGTTGTTGGAGTCCATATACATTATCTGGAGTACGTATTGAACTGTGTCTCCTGTGGGGGACGTCAAAACGACGCCAGCCCCTAGACCGGCCAACATTTTGGAGCCGTCGAAGTGCATGATCCAGTTTGAATATGTGCCGTACTCTTTAGGGAGTTCGGCTTCCATCCATTCGGCGACGAAGTCGGCCAAAACTTGCGACTTAATAGCTCGCCGTGGTTTATAAGTTATGTCGAACGGGAGGAGCTCAATGGCCCATTTTGAAATCTAGCCCGTTGCGTCGCGGTTGTTTATAATATCATTAAGTGGCACTTCCGAGGCTACTGTTATTGAACACTCTTGAAAGTAGTGTCGCAACTTCCGGGATGCCATGAATACCGCATACGCAATTTTTTGATAATGCGGGTACCGTGACTTGCACGGAGTAAGGACAATGGACACATAATAGACCGGCCTTTGAATGGGGAATTTGTGTCCGTCCGTTTCTCGTTCAATGACGAGCACTGCGCTTACAACCTGATGGGTTGCTGCATGTATAGTAGCATTGGTTCGCCAATGTTTGGCGCGGCCAGGACTGGGTTTGTTGCCAATATGGCTTTTATTTCGTCGAGTCCGACCGTGGCTGCAGCCGTCCACTCGAAGTGGTCGGTGCGCTGAAGGAGGCGGTAAAGGGGTAGTGCCTTTTCTCCCAAGCAGGAGATAAAGCAGCTTAGAGCCGCCATGCATTTGGTTAATTTTTGTATTTGTTTGAGGTCCTTTGGGATATCCAATTGCGACAGAGCTCGGATCTTGGCTGGATTTGCTTCAATTCCTCTACCGGATACGATGAAGCCCAAGAGCTTTCTCGCTGGTACGCCGAAAACGCATTTTTCCGGGTTGAGCTTGATGTCGTATGTTCGGAGGTTATCAAATGTGAGCCTCAAGTCGTCTACTAGAGATTCGACATGTCTTGTTTTGACGACCACATCATCTACATATGCCTCCACTGTTTTGCTGATCTGGTTTGCCAGACATGTCTGAATCATGCGCTGATATGTTGCGCCGGCGTTTTTGAGCCCAAAGGGCATTGTGTTGAAGCAGAATGGGCCGTATAGCGTGATGAATGCCGTTGCAGCTTGGTCTGACTCTGCCATCTTGATTTGATGGTAGCCAGAGTATGCGTCGAGGAAACACAACGAATCGTGTCCTGTGGTAGCGTCGATAATTTGATCGATGCGGGGGAGGGGGAAGGGATCCTTTGGGCAAGCCTTGTTAAGGTCTTTAAAATCAACGCACAGGCGCCAGGATTTGTCCTTCTTTGGTACCATCACCAGGTTTGCTAGCCAGTCCGGATGTTTTATATCTCTGATGAATCCGGCCTCCAATAGCTTGGCTAGTTCCTCTCCCATGGCCTGTCTCTTAGGTTCGGAAAAACGCTGAAGATCCTGTTTGACTGGCTTAAATCCTTC
>NW_024117563.1:0-5196 GCF_003073215.2 Triticum urartu | reverse complement strand
TCGAAGAGCCTGCTTGACTGGCTTGAATCCTTTTAGGATATTTAAGCTGTGCTCAGCCAGCCTACGTGGGATTTCTGGCATGTCTGAAGGGTGCCAGGCGAAAATGTCCCAGTTCTCGCGTAGGAACTCTCGCAGTGCAGCGTCGACATCAGGGTTTAATTATGCCCCGATGGAAGCTGTTTTTGTAGGGTCCATTGGATGGACTTGGAATTTGACTATTTCGTCTGCCGGTTTAAAGGAGGTGGACTTGGATCTTTTATCGAGTATCACATCGTCCCTGTTCACCATGGAGCGCAGCGCAGTTAGTTCCTCGGCCGCTAGGGCTTCGGATAGTGCCTCGAGGGCCAGTGCGGCTGTCTTATTTTCGACGCAGAGTGCTATGTCTAGATCACTAGCAAGAGTGATGATTCCGTTGGTCCCGGGCATTTTGAGCTTCATATACCCGTAATAGGGTAACGGGGCCACTTGGAATGTAATTTCTTCGGACCTGTAATTATCCGTGTGCCGAATGCCACATCTAGTGTGATTTTCCCAGCACAGCATGCTTCCCGACTGGGGATGATTCCTCTAAAGGTTGTGCTACTATGCTCAATGCGGCTCCAGTCTATTTCCATCTTTTGAAGAGTTTCCTCATAGATGAGGTTTAATCCGCTGCCGCCGTCCATGAGTACCTTGGTGAGTCGAAAGTCGTCCACGATTGGACTGAGGACCAGTGCGGCTGGTGCTCGGGCTGTTCGGAATTTGGGTTCGTCACTGGCATTGAAGGTAATAGCCGTGTCACTCCAAGGATTTATTTCTGCTATGTGGCAGATTTCGGCCATGCTGCGGAGTGTTCGCTTGCGTCTATTATTTAATGCGAAGGTCTCAAATACCGTTGACACCGTATTGTTGTCCGTGGGATGGTTCTCTTTGGTTTTTGGGAGGAGTAGATCCTCACCACTTTTGGCCACCTGCCGGAGTATCCAACATGCTCTAAGGTTGTGCGTTGGTATTGCATCCGCTGTACTATGAATTTTGCAGGGTCCGTTGAGCCATCCCTCCAGTATGGTTCCTTGCCCAGTAAAGGGCTTTTGTTTTTTGGTAGTTAACCCAGGTGTATTGTGATAATGCACCCTTTTATTTCGGACTGGGTTTGTATTCGGGGCCGGATTATCCCAAAATTTTATTTCGGTTTTCCAGGCGCTTTCCATCGCACAGTACTTTCGTACTATGGACACCAAGTCGTCAAAGCGTGTAATTTCGCGGCGACTTATGGCATTGAGGATTCCCTTGTCCGTGCAATTATTGCAAAAGAATGAAATTGCATCTTCCTCGCGGCAGTCCTTTATCCTGTTCATGACTAGGAGGAATCTGGCCCAGTAATGGTGTACTGTTTCTTCGGGCTCTTGCCTAATGTGGGATAGATCGCGTATGTTTGGGTGGGTGGGTGGAATTGAATCCGAATCCTCACCTGATCTGAGACTCAGGGGCCAAGGAGTTTCCAAACTCGAAAGTTTGGATTCTTGGATGTTTTCTGATAAATCTAGCCCGCTGCCTGATTCTAGGTTCAGGCCTTGAGTGACGTCCTCCCCTCCGCGGGTATCCGTCTTGGAGGGATCGGGAATCCGGACATAGCTAGTCCTTAAGATAGATGAAGGGTTGCCGCATTGTTCCTCCACCACTGCAACGTGATGGGTGACCTGGGGAGAGTTAATCTCTCTCAGAACGGGTTTAGGCCCAATCTGATCGTAGTCTGTAGTGACTGCCAGGACGGCGATGCGATCCAAGAGCTCGTTCAGGGAAGAGAGCTCCATTGGATCTAACTGCTCGGCGAGTTCCGAGTTGACGTGAAGATTGCTTTCGATGACCCGAGAAGTCATCGTCGGCGCAGCGACCGAACAGGCGGTCGTAAGAAAACCACCTAGCCGGCGAGTTTGGCCGATAGCCAAAGCTCCCTCAGCGATAGTGCATCTTTAAAGACGAGATGAGACATCCTTCCTGGTGGCGACGTCACAGCGGAACTCTCAATGAAAGCACCAATGTCGGTGTCAAAACCGGCGGATCTCGGGTAGGGGTCCCGAACTGTGCGTCTAGGCCGATGGTAATAGGAGGCAGGGGACACGAAGTTTTATCCAGGTTCGGGCCCTCTTGATGGAGGTAAAACCCTACGTCCTGCTTGATTAATATTGATGATATGTGTAGTACAAGAGTAGATCTACCACGAGATCAGAGAGGCTAAACCCTAGAAGCTAGCCTATGGTATGATTGTATGTTGTGATTGTTGTCCTACGGACTAAAACCCTCCGGTTTATATAGACACGGAGAGCGTTAGGGTTACACAAGTTCGGTTACAAAGGAGGAGATATCCATATCCGTATTGCCTAGCTTGCCTTTCATGCCAAGTAGAGTCCCATCCGGACACGAGACGAAGTCTTCAATCTTGTATCTTCGTAGTCTAACAGTCCGGCCAATGGAGATAGTCCGGCTGTCTGGAGACCCCCTAATCCAAGACTCCCTCAACGCCGATAACGCCCACACGTGTGGGCGTTAAGGGGTATGCCCACACATTTTGTGTGGTGTCTAAGGGAATTAGCCCACACGTCTACGTGTGCGCAAAACAAGTAATGCTCACACGCCTCTTTTTTTCCCTCTCGGTCCCTCTTACACGCATGCGTGTGGGCAAAATAGATAATGCCCACACGCCCGTACGTCAGGCCTCCTACCTCATGGTACCGCACGCCCCGCGTGACAGGCAGCACGCGCCCTGCAGTTGCCATGGTCCGGTCCCTCTTCCATGAACTGCAGTTGCCATGTCGCTGAACTACAGTTGCCATGTCAGACAACTACAGTTGCCATGGTTGCTCAACTGCAGTTGCCATCTCAGGTCAAGTGTCAGATGCCATTTTTGGACAACTGCAGTTGTTGCCATGTATTGTCTGTTTTACTATAGTTGCCATGATTTGAAAACTTGGTTGCCACCTACTAACACTAGGCAGTTGTCATGTATGGTATGCTTTACTGCAGTTGCCATGATTTGAAAACTTTATGAGTTGCCACCTACTAACAATAGGCAGTTGCTGTGTAGCGCTACAAAAAAACATGGCAAAATAACATGTTCGGTTAAAAAGAGAGTTATCATCTGCTTACAAGCACACTAGGGCAGTTGCCATGTACCCTACAAAACACATGGCAACTGACATGTTCGGGTAAAAAGAGAGAGTTGCCATCTACTTACAAGCACACTAGGACAGTTGTCATGTACCCTGCAAAGCACATGGCAACTGGCAGCTTTGCGTGTGGGAGAGGAGACAGACGTGTGGGCGAACTGCTAAACGCCCACACACCAGCCTCTGTGCGTGAGTGAAAACTGACGTGTGGGCGAACTGCTAAATGCCCACACACCGGTTCCTCCGTGTGGTGAAAGCGGACGTGTGGTCGACCGAATGAATGCCCACACACCAGCCTAGTCCTACGTGGCACCACAAACATGCTAAGATTCATGCAAACACAAACGGATATGGTTCCACGCGTGTGGGTGAGATGCAAACGCTCATGCGTGTGGGCATTAGTTTTTCCATTATTTTAAGATCGAACGCATCGCACTTGAGCGGCATGTCACGATCCTCGGCGTATGTATCCCATGGATCCACGATGGAACTCCGTGCACGTGCGCGTTAGGTCAGAAGAGAACTTGAGCGTGAGCGGTTGCCATGGATCCACGATGGAGCTATGTACGGATGCATGTCCCTGCTAATTATATCGGCGGCGTTGTGTTGTGTGTGGCGGCAACAGGGTCTACGACGACGAACGAGACGATGTGAGGTGCCAGCTCTGGCCTTGGGTGGGGTGTCCGTCGGGGGAGACGACCGATGTGGAGTTGACCTTTGCTCATGAAATGGAATTGACGTGTGGCCAGCCGCACCGGCAGCGATATGTAACCATGCATGGGATGGATGCCCATGACCACAGCGCAAGAAAAGGAAATTAAGCTGTTTCATGTCGGGCCTTGCCTTTCCAGTTTGTCCCAAGAAAACAAAATCAATGCTCACAAGTGCTACTTGAAGCATTTTGAAGCACTAGTTTATTTTTTTACCACGTATTTCACGAATGTGGCCTCATAATGAAAATTTGCAAACACTTGAAATATTTGTTAAAATTTACCAAAAAAATTCAGAATTTTTTATTTTTCTAATTTTTTAATTTACTGTTCATTCAAGCTCGTTTGAGCTCGAGCTCAGAATGGTACTTTCGACAATGTCCGAAGTACTTCCAGAAAATGGAGATCAACTGCTAATCTCCGAAGGAGACACTGCATAGCATGGGGTAGTAGACGTATAATTTCACCACGTGGAAGCAAGACTGCAATTCTTTTTCGGGCGACCATCAGATCTAGTTTAGCAATTCTTGTTTCAAAAAGAAAAAGATCTAGTTTAGCAATTTACTAATTTTCTCTAAGAAAAGCTTTGTTGATCTTTGTTGATCATTCATGCACACACAGGCACAACACTCCGAAATGAAAAAAGTGGAGCCAACAGCTCCTTAATTCGAGAAAAAGGAACGGGCCCAACTGTCATTATTACCCGGTATGTTCAAAGCATTGGCGCACGTACTCCATGTGTTTCTTCTTCCCCCGTACGCCCATCATGCTCCATGTGCCCCAACTCCATGGGAGTATATAGACAGAGGCAGCCTGCTTGACTCTCCCCACACCAAGCTTACATCGATCGTCTCCTTGACTCGTGACTCGTGACTCGTGAGCAACTCATCCAAGAGAGAGCAATGGATGATGCCGTGGAGCTGTCATGGGGGGCGCGGTGCTTGGGGCTGGCCTTCTTCAGCCTGTCCATCTTCTCGGTGGCGCTCGGCGCTGTGCTCCTGCTCGTCCGCCGGTGGCCCAACCCCTGGTGCGGCTGTCACGTGTGCCGGGCTTACCTCACGGGGTCGTGGGCCAAGGAGTTCACCAACCTCGCTGACTGGTACGCGCACCTGCTGCGCGAGTCGCCGACGGGCACCGTCCAGGTCCACGTCCTCGGCTGCACCGTCACCGCCAACCCGGCCAACGTCGAGTACATGCTCAAGACCCGCTTCGACAACTTCCCCAAGGGCAGGCGCTTCGCCGCGCTCCTCGGCGATCTCCTCGGCGGTGGCATCTTCAACGTCGACGGCGACGCCTGGCGCCACCAGCGCAAGATGGCCCGCCCCGAGCCCGGCAGCGCG
>NW_024117562.1:0-17419 GCF_003073215.2 Triticum urartu | reverse complement strand
GGAACAGGTTGTCCACCAGGACCCTTTCCAAAGACTACCTTCAAATCCTTGACCATATCATGTACATCAGCACCAGTATGGTGGCGAGGCTTCGTCCGGTGATCCGCCCCACCTTTGAAATGCTTGCCTTTCTTTCTTACGGCATGCCTGCTCGGAAGAAATCGATGATGTCGCAGGTACACATTCTTCTTACAATTAGCCAAACATATACTGTCGGTATCGTCCAAACAGTGCGTGCATGCGCGGTATCCCTTGTTTGTCTGTCCTGAAAGGTTACTGAGAGCAGGCCAATCATTGATGGTCACGAACAGCAACGCCTTTAGGTCAAATTCTTCCCCCATGTGCTCATCCCACGCACGTACACCTGTTCCATCCCACAGCTGTAAGAGTTCTTCAACTAATGGCCTTATGTACACATCAATATAGTTGCCAGGTTTCTTAGGGCCTTGGATGAGCACTGGCATCATAATGAAATTCCGCTTCATGCACAACCAAGGAGGAAGGTTATACAAACATAGAGTCACAGGCCAGGTGCTATGGTTGCTGCTCTGCTCCCCAAAAGGATTAATGCCATCTGCGCTTAGACCAAACCATACGTTCCTTGCGTCTGCGAACTCCTTCCCGTACTTTCTCTCAATTTTTCTCCACTACGACCCGTCAGCGGGTACTCTCAACTTTCCGTCTTTCTTACGGTCTTCTCTGTGTCATCGCATCGCCTTGGCATGCTCTTTGTTTTGGAACAAACGTTTCAACCGTGGTATTATAGGAGCATACCACATCACCTTGGCAGGAATCTTCTTCCTGGGCCGCTCGCCCTCGACATCACCAGGGTCATCGCGGCTGATCTTATAGCGCAATGCACCGCATACCGGGCCAGCGTTTAAATCCTCATACTCACCGCGGTAGAGGATGCAATCATTAGGGCATGCATGTATCTTCTGCACCTCTAACCCTAGAGGGCAGAGATCCTTCTTTGCTTCGTACGTACTCTCGGGCAATTTGTTGTCCTTTGGAAGCATATTCTTTATCATTACCAGCAACTTTCCAAATCCCTTGTCATATACACCATTCTTTGCCTTCCATTGCAGCAATTCCAGTGTGGTGCCCAGCTTTTTTTGTCACCTACGCAATTCGGGTACAACAATTTTGTGTGATCCTCTAACATGCACTGCAACTTCTTCTTCTCCAAATCACTTGCGCAGTTTCTCTTTGCATCGGCAATGGCCCGACCTAGATCATCAACGGGCTCATCTGATGCCTCTTCTTCAGCTTCTTCCCGCATTACCGGCTCAGCTTCTTCCCCCATTGTTGTATCATCGTATTCAGGGAACCCATGGCCAGGATAGCTGTCATCGTCCTCTTCTTCTTCATTGTCTTCCATCATAACCCCTCTTTCTCCGTGCTTGGTCCAAACATTATAGTGGGGCACGAAACCGGACTTAAACATGTGGATGTAAATGGTTCTTGACTTAGAGTAATTTAGATCATTCTTACAGCCAGCACATGGAAAAGGCATAAAACCATCCGCCCGCTTGTTTGCCTCAACCGCAAGCAGAAAAGTTTGCACGCCATTAATGAACTCGGGAGAGCATTGGCCATCGTACATCCATTGTCGGCTCATCTTCATTACACAACACCAAAAAAGACCAAATTAATACAAGTTCATACAACACTTAAATGCAACAAACAAATAACTCTCTAACTAAAGACTTTAAATGCAACAACAAATGCGATCAAGATCGCAACTAAGGTAACAATTGATCCAACAGCATAATGATACCAAGCCTCACTATGAACGGCATATTTTCTAATCTTTCTAATCTTCAAGCGCATTTTCTCCATCTTAATCTTGTGATCATCGATGACATCGGCAACATGCAACTCCAATTCCATCTTCTCCCCCTCAATTATTTTCAATTTTTTCTTCAAATCCTCGTTTTCTCTTTCAACTAAACTTAACCTCTCGACAATAGGGTCGGTTGGAATTTCCGGTTCAACTACCTCCTACATACAAATATCTATGTCAACTTGATGGGCATAATTTGTCATAAACACGAAATGCAACAAATAGTTTTAAAATAGAATATACCACATCCGAATCATAACCCGGACGAGGGCCGACGGGGACGGATATGAAAACCATGGCACTATGTATAACAAACAACGTATGGGTAAGATAATTATACGAGTAACTATATATCCAAATCACACAAACATCAATTTTTTATATAAAACATTCATGAACAAGGTGCCGGCGACGGGACGGTGCGGGCGATCGACGATGGTTACGACGGCGATTTAGAAGGTACTAAGTAAACCACACCTACATATGTAAACTAAGTGTTATTTTTGACCTCAAATTGCATATAAATCAAATAGTAGCACATATATATAATTCCTCCCAAATTACTAAACTCAAAAATCAATCACTATATGAAGCATTGCAAGAGCTAATCTAGCAATGAGAGATGAAAGGACAAAGTTGCTAACCTTTGTGATCGTTTGAATGGATGGGGGCCTTCAAATCTTGACAAATTTTGGGCAAAATGTGTGATGAGCTTGAGAGGAAGAGGGAAAGAACAGAGAGGAGAGGAGAAAGGGGAAGAACAGAGCGAGCTCGAGTGGACGAAGGGTGTATGTACGACGACCTTTAGTACCAGTTCGTGATACGACCCGGTACTAAAAGTGTTGGAGGGGCCCCGGACTGACAACATCCTGCCACCACTCACTTTAGTACCGGTTCGTGGCACGAACCGGTGCTAAAGGTTCGCCATGAACCGGTACTAATGATGTCCGCCCGCCTAGTCGTTGGAACCGGCACTAATGTACACATTAGTGCCGGCTCAAATTCAAACCGTCACTAATGTGCTTCACATTTGACCCTTTTTCTACTAGTGCCACACGTAGCACGCCTCATCTACCGGCTGCTTTTTTGGGCACTACTAGGCGCCGGCGCACCGGCCCAACTTTGGGCCGGTTGTACCAGCATCGTCCGATAAAATAACGTGTAGCCGTACGATTCCCTCATCTTCTTTCGTCAGGCTTCTTCTTTTACAAAAAAAATTCCATCGCGCCTCCATGGATGAGCTATGCGCCCGGCCTTGAAGCACCGCCCGACGCACTCGCCTGTTGCTGCCCTCCCCGCCGGTCGCCGGTCGCCGTCGTCATTGATGGCCACCGGTCGCCGTGTTGCTGCCAGTCGTCGTCATGGTGGAAGCAAAAAATATAGCTGGATCCAACAAAAATAGAACATGGTGGAAGCAAAAATTGGAGCTGTTTTCAGTTGAAAAAAGATGGTGGTAGCAGAACAAATTGCTAGATTCAGCTTCCAGTGATAATAGCGCTCGGGTGGCTAATTGTAGCATCTCTGCGTCTCCCGCCTGCCGGGGTCAGAGTGCCAAGCAGCAAAAATTGGAAGCAGCAAAAATCTTCTCCGCGGGTCAAAGTCCAGTGGTCAGTTGAAGCAAAATCAGAAACTCTTCCGGCACAAACAAACTTAGCTCCCAGCAAAAAATGACATGAGCATTTAAGAGCTCTGCAATCGTTGAAGCAAAAAAATATCTCGGTTCCAGCAAAAAAATACATCGGTTCCAGCAAAAACATAATTGGTTCGGCAAAACGAGAACACATCCACAAAAAATGGCCTCCCCTCTTGCAGCTCCCCTAGTAGTCGGTCGCAGCTCCGACATGCACGCTTGCAGCTCCCGACATCGAACGGCGTTTGATGCAACACTCTTCACCGCTGGATGTAGCTTCCTCCGACGAGGCATCGACCTTGTAGCATGTACAACAGCTGGTTGTAGCAAATCAGGGCACCGGTTCCAGCAAAAAGCAAAGATGTTCATAATAATCGAATGGGGATGGTAGCAAAAAATGAAAAGGGTTGTAGCAAAATAAAAAGGTGGATCCAGCAAAAAAAATACCCGGTTCCAGCAAATCCCCTCGGTTCCAGCACGACCTAGCCGCCCCCGTGGCCGGTTGCAGCTTGGCCATGGTGACTGGCGCACCCTGGCTGCGGCCGGCCTGGAGAGGGGGGGCATCTCGCGCCGTCGATCCACACTAGGCGCAGTGAGTCGCCGGCGGCCATGGCGACGAGCTCGCCACATCGGCGGCGACCACCAGAAACGAGTAGTTGGAGAGATACAGAAGATAAGATGAACGAGAGAAGGCAACCACAGCGAGATCTTATCTGTTCCCCACCGTCGCGCGTGTGTGCGTGGGGCCCATGGCACGTGGGCCAGCAAGGTGGGCCAGCAAGGACGCGTGGAGAAGCCTTGCACGGGCTGCGTCGTGCGTGGTTTGTTCGATTGGGTTTAATCGAACAGTCAGCGTGAGTCCGGCGCAATCTTCCGCCGGCGTGCCGATCACCAACGTTTCCCTGCTTTTTTCATCGTTTCGTCTATTTGTTTCTCCGACTCCAATCTCGCACTCCGACACGGGTTGAGGACGCACCACTGCACTGGCGCCCTAAACTCGCCTCTCTCTTTTGTTCATAGTGACACGGTGCACGCGCAGATGCGGGGGACAGGATCTGCGCCAAGAGGCGGGAAGTTGTGCGCGTCTGACTCTGGTTCGTGCTCACGCGAGGGAAGCATCGAGTATATTGGAGGTAGTCAGGGAGGACAGATGGCACCCATGTTAGCGTTCGCTAGGCCAGGGCGCTGCAATGGATGGTGGAAACAGCACTGAGGGCATGTACAATGGTTGATAAGATAGTCTTATCTTAAGTTTTACATGTAATTTAGAGATGACAGAAAATAAAATGTCTACAATGAGTCATCTCTTAGTCTTATCTTCAATAACCAGCTATTCCTAGAAAGTGATGAGAGATATTATGCTAAAAGATCATCTCTTGTCTTCTCTTAAACAAGAGAAGACAAGCATTTTTTCTTATGAGTTCTCTTTTTTCCACCTCATCATTTATCCTAGACGACACTCCTAAAATAGCATCATTGTGCATGCCCCGAACGGATGGATGGAAATGTTTCGTGTGCTTTTTGAGGCTGCCCCTTGGTTTGGGACTTTGTGGCCTAGGCTCTTTTTGCAGCGAGCTATGTGGATTTTTTTTGCGAACAGGCAAAAGGCTTGCGTGTCGATGTTATTAAGATAGGGGTAAACAGACGAAATACAGAGTAGCCACAAACAGCGGCAACGAGTGCCATGAGCGTCGATCATGCCCGGACACACATGATGAGACGCAAGAAACATGACAGCGCCCGGACGACACACGCAAAGCTAACTATCGCGGGATGCGAGTCAGCCCTGAAGCCCTGGAGAGCATCCACAGCTCCGCCTCGGCGGCAGCTTGCCGCCAGGGTTTCCTAACAACTACTCTCTTCGCTTCATAATACTTGACTTTCATTTGTCCAAAAATAAATGTATCAAATATACTAAAATATGTCTAGATATATCTATATTTTGATAAATGAAAGTCTATGTATTGCGGAACGGAGAGAGTACAGCAGAACTCCTTCCACAACAGCCACACGGTGAGAAACACAATGGAGTCCAAGGCTTTCCGCGCCAAAGGCGGCACCAGCACGCGAGTAGACGGCGACCAGTCAACAAGGGTGGATTCGGGACTCGGGGCGAAATTGGCGAGGCCGCAGCGGGAGAGAGTGGTGCGCCAAACCTCGCGGGCAAAGACGCACTGGACGGCGATATGATCCGCAGTCTCATCGTCCTGGTCGCAAAGTGGGCAGGCCACGTGGGATTCCATCCCATGGCGCAGGATCCATCGGCAGTCCAGATGCGTCACTGCATGGCAAGCTAAACGTGCACCTTGCACTTCGCCGGAGCCCAGGTGCGCCGGATGATTTGCCCGCAGGGGAAGCGCTCCAAGCCAGCGAAGAACAGATGGGATTCTTTTTTCTTTTCTTTTTTTGCGGGGGAAGAACAGATGGGATTCTGCGTGGGCTTGCGGGCAAAGAAAGATGTACGCATGTACAGGCGTACGATCCACGCACATCCACTCCGATGGCTAGACCGTTCCTTTTTCTCTTCCAAGGAATGCAAATACAAGCTTCATGTTGTGGTCAACGTGCTTGACATGCATGATAAGCCACCACCGCTCTGTACCATTTGGAAGTTGTCCGCGGTGACTGTCTTCAGTGCCGGTCCCCGAGTTTCGAAGGCCCCAGGGCGAATTCAATGAATGGGCCCAACGGCGGCAATGGAGGAATTTTCTAATTTCATATATTGATAGATAAATTCTTGCAAAGCTATAGTAAAGAATGATATTTTTTCCTGGTGTAACATAGGATGAAGTGTCTTAGTTCAAGTCTAAATCAAATTTCATAGAACTTACATACATATATTGGAAAAAAGAACTGACATGCTAACTAACCTCCAATTCTACAATAATCATGAGATCCAATTAACTTATTTGTTCGTTTCCTCTTTCTTCTTTTTATCAGAACCACGTAAAATATTATTTGGGCAACATGTCTGCAAGAAAAAGAGCAAAGTCAGCTAAACGTTGCAGTAAAATTAGTGAAATCCCATGCTCTTTAGCTATCGAAATCTAATCTTCAAGGACACCTTGAGTCGAGGGCCAAGTTGGCAAGACTAATGACCAAACTCTACTATTGTAAGAAGAAGAACATAAATTTATAAAAGTGTAAGATTGAGGGCTAAGAGAAATTCGTTAGAGATTTATCTCTGCTATTCCTTGCGAATGCCCTAGTATCCGGCAGCCGCTACCGTAGAGAATCAGTCGCTCGATCGACCAATATATGTGAGCGTACGACAGCATACCCTTTTTTCTGAGGGGTTACAATTTATTTATTTTTGAGAGGGCGCTGGCGTGCAAATAGGAGGAGGCAAAGAGCCGCTCGCCCTGTGCAGCCGTGCTCAATTCTAGCCAGTAGTCGTGCGTTTAGGCATCTTAGCAGTTGGGCTTTTGTTAGATGATGGGCCTCCCCTGCGTATAGGTTTTTTCTTCCATAGGCTGCAGCACTAAGGTCAGGGCCCCTAGTTTGGCTGGGCCCCGGGCCGTCGCCCCTGCTGCCCTGGCCCAGGGCCGGCCCTGACTGTCTTGAACAATGGATCGACCACACCACCTCTCTTCTCCCGAGCTGCTACACACGAGACACGAGAACCAATCACCTCACACTCCTTTTCCATCCTAGACGAGTACATATTCTCTGGTTCGTTCCACGATATGACGTGAGAGTATAGTGTGGCCATGTAGGGGAAAGCTGGAGTAAGAGAGCACGTCTGTCATTGGGGGAACGAGACAGGGGGAAATTAGCCGACGTGATAAGGTAGGAGGGAGATGCATGGTGACCGTGTAATTGTTGTATCTCATGGCCTGGTCGGTCGGCGATAGTTCCTGTTGCCTCATATGACTACACTAAATCCATATCGTAGATGCTAAACAAATAATACACAGAGTAGGAATGAATAATTCCAACACAAAGATGTAATATGAAGAATAAGCTATTCATGTTTGGATTAAATGAGCCTTCCTCCTTATATAAGACTTGGGTATATCGCAGAGGCAGTGACATGAAGTCATTGGTTTTTGTCAGGTCAATTGCTATGAATTCCTTGGTTCTCAACTTTGTCCTCGGGTAGGTAAGAGCCTACGAGATCTTTAAACACACGATAATTTTCTGTGGATGTTTCTCTTTGGATTTTCCAGCGACAACTAGAACCTTAAGCAAACAATGAATTTCTGAACTTGTTTGTCCTTAGTTGGTTAGTCTGTTAGGGGTGCGAGGGTTTAAAAATAGTTAATTTTGAGTTTTTTTATGTATCAATCTATATACTCTATGCAAAGAAGATGCAGCTAGCCAAAATTAAAGGGCTAACATCATGTCATCGACGAGAAAAATTGAAGTTAAGTAGAACCAACTTTATCCGTTTGTCACCATCTTCGAACTTAAAGTGGACAAATGGACAATGCTTGCGACATGTTAACATCATGTTGTTTTAAGAGGGACATTGTGATAGAAACATGTGCTTTTACAGAAAGAGCGGATTTTATTAGTTTAAAATAAAGTATCAAAAGGATACAAACACAATGAAAACACACCCGGCTAGTTAAGATGTACAGAGTCGACATCAATACACACAAAAACACGCCGGCACCTAGCAAAGTCATATAAGACCAAAGCTATACATAGGCAAGGAAAAAAGGAAAAGGCCCCAAAACAATCATATTTGTGATCGGCAAACTATAACAATGACCATATCTGCACCAATCATCTCATGACACCACATGAACGACGAAATTCTTCAACAACAACGACTTCAGGAAGGAAGCGACCCTCACTCGCCACCGTCGCCAGATCCAACCATCCAGGCCGAATCTAGGTTGAATATCAGTCCGAGCATATCTGAGCATTGTCTTCAACAAGGTAATATCGCAAATAAACGTTGTCATTGCCATGTATGACTAACTCAGGCCAGACCTCAGTTTTCACCCCAGAGCCCGAGACAAGGTGCGCGTATGACCACCATCAAAGTTGCACATGTGTTGTCGCCACCACTTGTTCACGAAGCAGCTACCTGTGATGTGTGATCGCTGCCGCTACACTACATCAAGCCTTCCAAAGTTTGCATCTCACAGTGGGAGTCAACCATCGGGTCTGGAGAGATGAACCCTCTCTGAAGACCTTCCAATGACCCCCGCCGTCAAGGAGCCACATGAGATCACTGTATCACAATACGAAACCTGCGCTCCCCAGTCCACCGGGTCTTGATTACCACCACCAAGCCATCCTGATCTGAAGCAAGGCAACCACGCCGGGTCGACCATGGATGACGCCGAAGTTGCGACTGCCCGGCCTCAGATTCGACCGTCACGCCATCTGCATGGTTGTAGACAGTCGCCACCACCTAGATTCTCATGCACCCACAACATTGTGCCACCTCTGCCAACCGGTTAGGCAAGGCACGCCTGCACGCTGCGCCCGAGCACCCATGCTACACCACAGACGAGGTGGCAGACCACCGGGACCGGACACGCCGGATCTAGCAGCTGCAAAACCAGTCCCCCACCGCCATCAGGGAGCCTCCGCCAAACACAGGGCAACCACATAACGCCAACAAGGTCCCCTGCCTCAGTTGTCGGCCACAGTGGCTTCGCCCTGCGGCGTCCTCTGGCGACGACGGAGAGGGGATGGAGGACTTAGGTTATGGTGCTAGGTTTAGAGGTGTAGTTGCCCGCATGGGAGTGACACAGGGCGTTTCCTTTTTCGTCATTACGTGTGCTATGTTTGTAACATTATTCACATGATATTACACTATCCCTGGTTCTCTCAATTCATATGAAAATCTTATGTATTAATCATTTTTAAGCACACTCTGTATTAACCATGTGCCCTATGAAATCCTCACCTTGCTTTTTCTAGAAACACCAGTAACTTTATTCATACTCATAACAATTATAGCTACACTGATTTGGACCTAAGATCCAACAAAATACAAAGTAACTCATATGACTAAGAATTATAATGAAATTTCTTGAAAACACCTTCTTCGAGGTATCAATCTCTGCTCGAAGAAATACTCCAAAGACTTCAGTAAAGTGGCTGCAATTGGACTAGAGCAACGATGTTGTCACTCTTTCACCCGCACGAATATTACCAATGATGGTTTTTGAAAGCGCCTTGAGTTGCCCATCCAGAAAGATGAGAAGTCTTGATCGATGAACGTACTTGGGCCGGGGATGATCCCTAGAAGTGCAGGCCATCGAATCACTATATCTTCACCATGGTATCGATGAAAGATATCACCTCCACAAAAGAATCATGCCAACAACAAAAAACTTGACACAACAACATAAACTAATCAGATTCGAATAATCGGATCTGCGAGGACGGAAAACTCTCTAATCTCATGACACCGCCAAAAGGACAAGGGGAAATTTATTCTCACAAAACTATCATGATCACTAGCCATTGATGAAAAATATAGAGGTCTTGAAGATCTAAGTTTCCCCACCTCTCAGCGCCAAGATGGCAGCCGGAGACGAGGGGACCTAAATTTCTCACCTTGGTATGTAGGAAACCTCTGCCCTGAAGGGTTCCAACCATGGGCCGCCCAAGTAAGAGTATTTTTTTGCCTCCTCGGATGCACCTATCCCAGTTTGTCTATGTTGGCCTCATATTAAGCAAGATTGTTTTTGTTCTGTATTTTTCTTTTAGGGTATTCTTTCCTTTCCTCTTCACTTGTTTCTTCATCTTTTGGAGTTTTCCATTCGTTTTTCTCTCCTTGTTTCTTTTTTGTTTGTGTATTTTATTTTTTATTTTCTATTAGTTGGGTTTCTTTTTATTTATTTTCCTTTTCCACTTTCTTTCCTTTTTCATATTTTGGGGGAAACTATGTGGACACCTCTAAAATGAATGAACAATTTTTAAGAAATAGAGTAGAGAAGCAGACACTCACGATCATGTACAAACTCACCCCTATGAGCGGACACATACAAACACCCTATCCCATGAGGACCTTCAAGAGACTAAGACGACGAACATTGAGATTGTAAAAATATCCATAGGTGCCTCGCTATCGACACAAACGTCGCCAAAGCGTTAAACCTGAGGTTTGATCCCTCGTGGGTTGAGGTTACCACTGCAATCCTAAATGTTGTTGCTTCTCAAAATGACATGAATATTTATTCTAACAAAAAAATAACTTTCCTCAAATGTAATGAATTTTCTAAGTTATGTGATCTTTTTTGTTGTATGTACTGTCAACAATTTTTAAATATGAGGAAAAAATCATTTACGTGGTTATTTTCTAAAATTCAAGAAGTTCTTAATATGTATGATTCCTTCTCCATACGTAGTGATTTTTTTATAATAGGCGACAAACATTACTTTTAACATATGGTCATTAATTCAAGGTACATGAACATCTTTATGTTCATATATAAACTCTCATTATTATTAATATCTCCAATTCTTGAAGAATGCGGAGGAAAAGAGGGAGGCTCGCCGTTGCCGGCAGCGGGCCAGGCGGGCGAGGAAGACAGGGCTTATTACATATTCTCATTTGTGGTGGTGGGGAAGAAAATCCCGCTTGGCCTTTTCATCGAAATCACTAATTAAGGGGTACTCGTTGCAAAGAGCACTCCACTTTTGACAAGTGGCGCACATGCAGCGCGCCACTTGTCGCAACCTGGGAGTTTTCCCTTTTTTTTATAGATCCGTTTATTCAAAATGTTTTATCTCTTAAACCGTGCGTCCAAATCTCGAACTGTTTTCACCATTGAATTCCTCGCGTCGAGATCTTCAAAAGTAGATCCCATGTTGATAGGTTTTAACGATTTTTTTTTTACAAAAAATCAGATGAAAAAAGCCGGGCGAAAAAACCGAACCGAAAGCATGGTTTTTTTTCCTTTCCGAAAGAGCCACATCCGTGCCTCTCGCGAAATCACAACCGTGCCTCTCGTGGAAGCAAAACCGTGACTCTCGTGGAAGTAAAAAAAACAGAAAACATGTTTTTTTTTTCCGTTTCCGAGAGGCACGGCCGTGACTCTCGCAAAAGCACAACCGTGTCTCTCGCGAAAGCAAAACCGTGACTCTCGCGAAAGAAAAAAAACCAGAAAACACATATTTTTTTCCTTTCCGAGAGGCACGGTCGTGACTTTCGCGGAAGCAAAACCGTGACTCTCCCGGAAGAAAAAAAACAAAAAACACGTTTTGTTTTTCCCTTTCCGAGAGGCACGGCCGTGACTCTCGCGAAAGTACAACCGTGCCTCTCGCGGAAGCAAAACCGTGACTCTCCCGAAAGAAAAAAAAAGAAAAAACGCGTTTTTTTTCGTTTCCGAAAGGCACGGCCGTGACTCTTGCTAAAGCACAACCGTGCCTCTCGCGGAAGAAAAACCGTAACTTTCGCGAAAGGAAAAAAAGAAAACGAGTTTTTTTGCGCAAAATTTTTTTAATCGAAAAGCTAAGAAAGACTGGGAGAAAACCAAAACGTCGAAAAAATTCAGAAAAAACCGTTTAAAAAGCCGAAAACACGTGCGGAAAAATAAAAAAACAAAATCCGAAGGGAGCGTCCAGAGCGCGACACGTGGCAAATGGCTGAAAGCGCGCCAACTGGCGCTGATCGTTGCGAGGCTCCCGAAGGAGCGCTCGTTAACTAGTTGCTCTCGCTTACGGGAGAGAGTTATCATCCGACTTGATTTAAACGTTTTCCGAAAAAGAAAGAGGGGAACCGATAAGGCTTTCGGGCCATCTTTTCCCATTCGGCTACGCCCATCTCACCAACAAATCCATCCCAGCCCGGAGCCCATTTACGAGTGTCCGACCCAGCCACGACACCTCCACGCGATTTCACCCGACGGCCCTAGCCAGGCTCCTAAACCTCCCCCGCTCTTCTCCCCCAGCCGCTTCGCCGCCGCCCGCCGCCCACCGCCCGCGATGGAGGCCCTCCACGAGGAGACGCCCTTCGACCTCTCCTTCCACCCCTCCGCGCCCCTCGTCGCCACCTCCCTCATCACCGGCGAGCTCCACATGTGCGCGCCGCCTCCAGCGCCCTCAGTAATTTCTCGCTCCCCTTCCGAGGATGTAACCGGTTTCTAATTCTCGCTGCCCCTCGCAGGTTCCGCTACGCCGACGGTTTGCCGCTGGAGAGGTACTCACGGTGCCCCCTGCTCCTCGTGCTCGGTTAATTTTGTACTATGTTGCTAGATGCTGTTGTTTCACAGTACCACTACTATCACTGCTTCCGGTCTGTGATTGCTAGTTGCTGTTCTTGCTTACTTACGTTTGGAGCCGTAGAGGTTTCATTTGTTGTATGCTGAGTGCACGAGGTGGAAAGGTTCATGTGGTTAATGCAGAGTTCGTGTAGGATTTAATTCTATTTTTGTGGGTTTTCGTGTAATAAATTCTCTGCCTGGTTTTGCAATCCATGATAGTATGTTTAGCAAAGCTTGATTTGTGGGTCGCCGTGTGGGCATTTTGGTTGGATGGGTGTATGTGAGCTCACAATTTAAGTGCCTCACTGACTCTGTGAATAATGGTGTATACACTTCTGTTTGATGGGTATGCTTTCTGTTTGATGCTGGAGCTGTCTTTGTGTTATTACAATTATTATGTACTCTGTAGTTTTCATATCGACAGAGATTGATGAAAGCGTCCTCTTGCTATGTTTTTAAGGTTGTTCGTGGCAAAACCTCACAAGGACTCTTGTAGGGCTGTTCGTTTTGTGGACTCAGGAACTGGTAATGACTCCCTTATTAATGCCAGTACCTCCCAGCTTGCCAATCAACTGCCCTACATTTTATCTGTGATTTTGATATTTCACCAGCTGTTTTTATTTTCGTAAGCATGGTGCTAAAACATTAGTCGCTTTATGCTGGCATTGGCAGTCACAACCCATATTTGAGGGTAAAACACATCCGATCATCTTGTGAGATACTCTAACCAGGTCCTGTTGGTTCATGTTGTGGCTTGTTGCAGCGATTCTGACAGGATCTGCTGATATGTCGATTGTCGCTTCTGATGTGGAAACAGGCAAAGTCATTGCCCGTTTGGATAATGCACATGAGTAAGTTTTTGTCAGTTATCAGTGCTGCTATTAATTTTATTGTGGAACTAAATATCTATGTTTCCTCATTTCATATTCTTGTTGATATTTTCAGTGACGCCATAAACCGCCTTGTGTGTCTTACTGAAACTACAGTTGCTTCAGGCGATGATGACGGTTACATTAAGGTATTTAATATTGTATCGGTTTGACTGCCTCCAACTGTATTGCTTTCAAACGTAGGCCAGTTTCACCGTTGATTATTACTACCTGTACATTTATGGGAGTACATAATATAATTACACCCCATCTTATTTATCCATGCAGACCTGTTCTAAGTACCTAATCGCCTATGCTTGGTTGATAATAATCATAATAGCTATCATTATTTAATGACCACTTGCATATGTTTTGGACTGGCACAGCTACACTTACAAGCCGACACTTGATAGTTTTTCCATGTTTCTAGCTCTTATCTTTTTCAATAGTAGTAACACAATCTCTTTGATACTGTCAGTTTAAAATACTTCTTCAATTTTAGGTGTGGGATACTCGGCAACGATCTTGCTGCAACACTTTTCACCGCCATGAAGATTACATATCAGATATGACCTATGTAGCTGGCTCAAATCAAATATTGGCTACAAGGTACTTAATTTTCATTCCTGCAAATTTTATTGCTGTACCAGTGTTATATAGTTGAGCATTATTTCATAGGAATGAGTGGCCTATTTGTATGCAAGCACAAACTTAGTGTTTCCATGGCAACAGGGTCTACCAATCTCTCTTTCTCATAGACCATTCGGCATCATGGAGAGGCCGCAGCCATTTCACTTCTTAGTTTACATCACTGATGCAGAACAACACTGTTATTTAGTACATGAATGATGATATATGTATGAGGCCAATGTTTTGTGAATCCTTGAAGTTCCATTTTTTGGGCAGTTCTACCTGTTCAAAGTTTTGGATAGTTTTTTTTTGCCTTGGCATTATGGTAATCAATGTTAAATTTTATCTTGTTATTTGCAGTGGTGATGGAACTTTATCTGTGAACAATCTCCGGGGTAACAGAGTGAGTTGCCTTTCCAATACATCAAATCTCATCCCTGTGTATTATATAAACCCTTACTCTATGTTTGCTTTTAAGAACTTCCACACTATGAGTACCTTTAATCTTAATAACCATGGTCATGCCTAATCTGCTAATAGGTAAAGTCACAATCTGAATTTTCAGAAGATGAACTCCTATCTGTGGTGGTAATGAAGGTAATTGCCTTTGTTTAACAACTTTCACTTACTCACAGTTTCACACCCTTCATCCATAATTTCATGGTTACTGAACAAAACTTTATTCTTTGCAATTGTCAGAATGGCCAAAAAGTTGTTTGCGGAACTCCAAGTGGAGCTCTATTGTTGTATTCGTGGGGACATTTTAAGGACTGCAGGTAAATGTGTTTTCATGACTGCACCAGGAGCAGAAATATAATGCATCCTTTGATTTACGTCATATACTGTAATTTATTTATCGAGTGGTTGCTATTGTAAAATGTAAAGAAAGATGTACCCAATAGCTATCCACCTACCATGGATTATATTCCGAAGGGCACCCATGAAAACACACCTTATTTTCTCTAGTTCTCTGTTTTCATTTTAAATGCTAGCCATACAACTGCTGTTATCCTTTTTAGTTGTATATAGCTGTATCCTCTGTAATGTACATTAGTAAACATTATGTTTGTTAGTGATATTTCTCTTTTCTCATGGTTAAACAATAACATTAGCCATTTTTGGTAGATATCAGGCTTTAGTCAGTATTATCTCACATGTAATCAATTCCTACAATGTTATTGGCTGTTAAGGCTCATGTTGCTTTATTATCACCGATAAGGCCTGAGAAGAATCTTCACATGTGATAAGCAGAGTAATTTGAACATGTTACAGCTTAAACCAGTTTGCCTCTTTCAATTTCTGTGATGGTAGACCAAGTAAGTCTGCAAGTGATTTTGTCTGTAGTTGTGTACTAACATATACTTTTGTGGCTAGTGACCGTTTTCTGGGGCACGCACAGTCTGTTGATAACTTGCTGAAGGTTAGAATTAATGCCTTTTTTTTATTTCTGCCTTCTTTTCCTCTGTCTAATCATCATTTAATATAGTATATTTGGTGTTTTAGCTGGATGAAGAAACTCTGATATCTGCTGCAGCAGACGGTGTGATCAGGTTTGAAATTTACCATGGTGCCTTTATGACCTACTTCTGTCGCCTGTTTAGTAGTCCTCTTTGTTATTTTATCATGCCCTCCATATTCTCGTCGCATTCAGGTTAGTGGGTATCTTACCGAATCAGATAATACAGCCGCTAGCTGAGCATTCAGAATTTCCAATCGAGGCGCTTGGTACGTTCACTCCGTCATTTCTCGGTAAAAGTTACTCCAAGGAGTGCCAAGTTCTCAACTAGTATCTCTGTTCCGCAGGTTTCTCGCACGATAGGAAGTACCTAGGCAGCATTTCACATGACAAAATGATAAAGGTGACGACCCCTCTCCCCCTCAGCCCTTCCCCGCTATCCATGTAGTACTAGCAGTGATCTAACCAGGTGCCCTGTTTTATGCAGCTCTGGGACATGGAGGAACTCCTGGGCGGTCCACAGTTAAATCACCAGAACGACATGCCCGAAGCCAACGCAGCCGTCCATGACGACGAGTTGCCTGAAGCCAACGCGGCCATCCACCACGACGAATTGCCTGAAGCCAACGCCGCCGCTGGTCAGCACGACGAGTTGCCTGCAGCCAATGCTGCCGCTGTCAACCACAACCAGCCGACTGAAGCTGACAGCGACGACGACGGGATGGACGTGGACATGGAGCCAAGCTCTTCCAACGGTAAGACCTATGCCTGCCCTGCATCGAAGCAATCGACGCGCCGTTGCTATTTAGGGTCTCTGATAATGGTTGCCCTTGCTTGTGCCGTCGTGTTGGACAGTGTCGAGGAGCAAGAAGAAAGGCAAGGGCAAGAGGCTGGACGGGTTCGCGCCGGACTTCTTTGCAGATCTGTAGCCTGCCCAGGCGAGGACAAGAGGCCGCCCTTGAGATCTTAACTTGTGCCAGCGAGCAGTTTTGATGTTGTCTCAGTATATCGGGTTGTAGGAGGAATGTTTTAGTTTATTTATAGGCGTGAGGTGTGTGAACTTGGCTATCATAGTAACGTGTATTTGCGGCTGCAGATGGCCCCCTGAAGTGAAGCATACGTGTAGTAGTATCTTTTATTGTCGCAACAAGTTGTGTCCTGCCTTGTTCTCTGAATGTTTTATCATTTCGCGTGCGTGCGGCCGTATCTTATTCTGTCTTGTTTTGTCTCGGGTTCTCAGGCAAGAGCGAACGAGGAAACCAGCTTGCACGCGTAGCTTTCGCGAAGTCACGGCGTGGCTAGCATAAGCGGCAAAGATAGTCTACGGTATGTGCGTAGCCGGCCGCAGGTAGGCCTGTCCCGTTTTAAAGAAAGAGCTATGTACTTTTGCGTGCACTCACGCGTCAGTCGGTTTCATTCGAGCCCATGCCGCACTGTTCCCCCCGTGCCGCCCCACCAACGAACAGTGACGACCCGACGTGCCGGTGCCGGTGTGGGTGCAACGGCGACCGTGGTCAAATTTGGTGTTCTGACCCCGTTGTCAAACTTTAGCAGAATCTGACCCTGGTTGCAAAAAAAATAAATCAGGATTTGATCATTTTCTCTGCCGCCATCTGACCCAGCGATAGGGTATCACATCCTACCGTCACACCCCCAGGCAGTAGGGTAATGGTCGTTAACGCCAGCTAACGTGGCAAAGGGGCCTACCGCCAAGGACCCAGGCGGTATGGTGATCGAGCTTACCACCAAGCATCCCGGCAGTAGGTCTGTGTAGTGGATAAGGTGTTGAGGTGAATGGGTAGGCTCCACTAT
>NW_024117561.1:0-5055 GCF_003073215.2 Triticum urartu | reverse complement strand
GAAGCCTCTGGCACATCGCACAACACCTCGTCTGTCCCCACATTGGATGAGTACCAAACTCATAGTGCGATGCCATGAAGACATCTTGGAGATGAGCATGCATGGTCTATGTTATGGCGGGGGAGAAGCCACGAGTAGGCGATGTTGGAGCCACCACCACGTCTGCTACAGGAGCAGAAACCGCACACGTCTATCCAATCGGAGTTCAGTTGACGATAGATGCCGCCGGCATCGGTGATGGGCCCTTTAGAGCGTGGGGAAAGGCCAGGAGATGATTATCGATAGACACCCTATGAGGATTTTGTGAGGGACGGCCAGGCCAATATACTTTTTGAAATGGAGGCAAAAGATTTGCCTCTTCAATTAAATAAGGAAGAGTAGAGTTTAGAGTTTTACAACGTACTCACAAATAAGCGGCATGACAATTACTCGTACAATATGATATTCCCTAGCTTTCTTGCGCCAGCAGTAACCCAAAGTTTAGCATCTTCTAAAATGTTGGTTAGGAGGACCGACGGTGGTGCGCTTTTTTGACGGAATACGCGGGCGTTTCTCTCATTCCAAATGGTCCAAGAAACGAGCATGGTGAGGGAAGCCATTGCGTGGCGGTTAGGGTTGCGGTCGTCGGTTCTTTTTTGCCACCACTCAGTGACGGTTGCTTCTAATTGCCAATCGGAGGTGTCCATGTGCGTGAGCCCAAGCTTCTCGATGATTGATCTCCAGAGCCTAAGTGTGTAACGACACTTGACAAAGAGGTGTATCCCCGTTTCTTGTTCTCTTTTGCAAAGCGGGCAAAGGCCACAGTTTGGCCAACCACGCTTCTCCAAACGATCGGCAGTCCAAATCCTATCTTGCAAAGCCAACCAAGCAAAGAATTTAACCTTTGGAGGCGCCCAAGCCTTCCACACCATGCGGTCCATGGGGGACAGAGTCAGGCCTAAAAATTGCGCTTTGTAGGCGGTGCTCGCCGTGTAGATCCCATTGTTCGCATGCTTCCAAATGATGTTGTCTTCGGCTTGCTCATCAAGGTGGAAGTCATGCACTAGCATCCAAAGGTTAAAGAATTCCGAAATGTGGTTGACGGAGATGGCAGTGTCATGCTTGATCTTGAGGATCTAAGCGTTCCCCTTCAGAACCTCACGCACCTTCCATTTCTTTCTCTTCAATGCCTCGTAGATTAGTGGTGCAATGTCCTTGGGCTTGCGCCCCAGGAGCCAAGGGGAGTCCCGGAAAGGTGTTTTGGTGCCGTCGCCGACAGTGATAGTCGTAGATGCATAGAAGAACTGGAGGTCCTATTCAGTGCAGGGGTTGCCCGAGCCAACCCATAATCTGCGGGGCTCCTTCCATTCGTACCATAGCCAACAAAGCCGCAACGCCCGTGCAAACTTGTCGGTATCGAGCACCCCAAGGCCACCATAATCTTTTGGTCTGCACACCATTTTCCAGTTGAACTTGCATTTGGCTCCCGTGGTCTTCTCCGCACCCAACCAAATGAAGGCCCTCTCAATCTTGTTGAGTGTATCCAGAATGCCCTGCGGCACAATTAGAGGCGTGATAGAGAAAACCGCTTGGGAGGAGATGACGGACTTGACGAGAGTCGTGCGTCCGGTAGCAGTGATGTTTTGCCCATCCCAAGTGGTTAATTTTCCGGCTGCCTTGTCCACCAGGTATTGGAAATCCACCGTCTTTAGCTGCCAAACCTAGAGAGGTAATCCTAGGTATTTCACCGAGAAGGAAGCACGGATCAAAGGCATATTCTGAAGAATGCGCTCAAGGTCAAGATGGTTCCAACGAATTGGCACGACCAAGCTTTTTTGGAAGTTGGTGCAGAGGCCCGTCACATCACCAAAGCCTCGTAAGATCGCAGCTAGGTTGTCAATGTCCCTCTTGATGGGTGCCACAAAGACCACAGCATCATCCGCATATAGGGAGCTTCTCATCACAGCTCCCCGGCCACGAAGCTTATGGAAGAGCCCTTTCCGCGTGGCGAGGTCCAATATCTTATGAAAAGGGTCAATCGCAAGGACAAACAGGAGGGGGAAAGGGGGTCCCCCTGCCTGAACCCGCTCCCGTGCTTGATCGGAGGGCCGGGCACCCTGTTTAGCATGATTCTCGATGAAGATGTCGAAAGAAGTGCCGCAATCCATGCCCGAAATTTAGGCGGGAACCCTAGCCATTGCAGGACCTCAAGAAAGTATCCCCACTTGACCGAATCAAAGGCCTTCTTTATGTCAAGCTTGAGAAGGAGGGCAGAGGTTCTCCTCTTGTGTAGGCGCCGGGCAAAATTCCGAACGTACATGAAATTTTCATGGATGCTTCTTCCCTTGATGAAGGCGCTTTGAGCGTTGGACACAAGTTCATCCATGTGGGGAGCAAGCCTGAGCGAGAGAACTTTGGCAATGATTTTGGCGATGGCATGAATAAGGCTAATGGGTCTGTAGTCAGGAAGGAATGCCTTCTGCACCATCCTTTTTCCGTAGGAGGATAACATTGGCGGAGTTGACCAACTGCAGATTGGAGGTCTGCAATGAGTCGAAACACTGCACAGCCCTCATGACTGTATGCTTGATGATTCCCCAACATTTCTTGAAAAACATCCCTGTGAAGCCATCTGGTCTAGGCGCCTTATCACTAGGCATCTCTTTAATGGCAATCCAGACCTCGTCTTCTGTGATGCTATCATCAAGGTCCTGCAAATCATGAGGCTCGGTGATATTTCCATGTTTTCGTCTTATCAGACCGCAGGGACTTCAACCGTGCTGATGGGCAACGGTTCAAGTGCTTCTGTTCGTGGTGTTGGCACGGTCGATCTGAAGTTTACTTCGGGGAAGATCGTGCGGTTGAAGAACGTGCATTATGTCCCCTCCGTCAATAAAAATCTTGTTAGCGGATCTCTTCTATGTAGAGATGGCTACAAGCTTGTTTTTGAGTCGAATAAATTTGTAATATCCAAGTATGGAACCTTTGTTGGTAAAGGCTATGAGTCAGGAGGCTTGTTTCGTTTATCCTTATCAGACGTTTGCAATAAAGTTGTTAATCATATTTGCAACAATAGTGAATCCGATGTGTGGCATTCACGTCTTTGTCATGTTAACTTTGGTTGCATGTCGCGACTAGCGAAGTTGAACTTAATCCCTAGTTTCACCACCGTCAAGGGATCTAAGTGTCAAGTGTGTGTGCAAGCTAAGCAACCTCGTAAGTCTCACACGACTGCGGAAATAAGAAATCTTGCACCACTAGAGCTCATACATTCAGATCTATGTGAAATGAATGGTGTGTTGACAAAAGGTGGAAAGAAATATTTCATGACGTTAATTGATGACTCCACTAGAAATTGCCGTGTGTATCTTCAGAAGTCTAAGGATGAGGCTTTGAACTTTTTCAAGATCTATAAAGCCGAAGTGGAAAACCAACTTGATCGAAAAATCAAGAGGCTTAGGTCCGACCGTGGTGGAGAGTATTTTTCCAATGAATTTGATGCTTTTTGTGCGGAATATGGTATAATTCATGAGAGGACGCCTCCTTATTCACCTCAGTCAAATGGGGTGGCCGAAAGAAAGAACCGTACTCTAACTGATTTGGTTAACGCCCCTTGTTTGAATTTGAAGGACCGTGGTCTCCTAGGCCCCTTGGCGTCGGCAAGCAGAAGAGGGCAGTGGTCGGAGAGGGAAGACGATAAGGCATGCAACACATGTGTGTTGAAGGTCGTGTCCCACTCGGCGTTACAGAAAAAGGAGTCTAGTTTGCACAGAGTTGGGTTGTCCCGCTCATTACTCCAAGTGAAGCGCCTGTCCTGAAGGTGAATTTCCTTGAGTTCACAGGATTGCAGGATTGCGCGGAATCGGTTGATTGTACTCCGATTTACATTTCTCTTGTTTTTGTCACACGCCCGGTAGATTTGGTTGAAGTCCCCAATGGCGAGCCAAGCAAGGCCCGACATAGGCTTGTGGGAGGCAAGCTCGGCGAAGAAGGAATCTTTGCTCGTGGAGTCAGTGGGACCGTAGACGGTTGTTCTTGAAGTACACATCGGTTGCGCGGATTCGGACCTTGGCAGAGAGGCAGAAGGCCGAAATTGTGATGTCAGTGATCTCGAGAATGCTGTCATCCTACAGCAGAAGAATCCCTCCCCTGGTTCCCGTCGCCGGGCGCTGCGCAATTTTTTTGAGTCTGTTACCACCCAGGGAGGAGGCGACAAACATATCTACATTATCAAGCTTTGTCTCTTGTAAACACACTATTTGGCACGATGATGTAGCAATTGTTGCACTCACTGTAGCCCTCCTATCCGGGCAATTTAAACCCCGCACATTCCAGCTGAGGGTGTTGACAGGTTGCATTGTCATGGAGCACAACGAACAGCACGTTGCTTAGTACAGAAGCCGAAAGAGAGCAAAGCAGCATAGCCGTGAAGACACCTCACAGAGGCGTGAAAGCACTGGAGGAAAACTACCCAAAAGCATAATCACGTACTGAAGACATAACCCACACGCACTACACGGACGACACAAGCACCATCCAACCACATACAAGGTAGTTTGCTTAAAATCTGAAACTAAATCAGCCCTTACGAACTAGCATGGCGCTCAAGCCGCTGACGGCTGCGATACTTGGTTGTCCTGAGCTGTAGCATCCTGGGCCAACTCCAGAGCCCCCGCGCCGCCATGATCAATTAGAGCATCTTCGACGTCGTTGACGGCCGAGTCGTCGAGGTGGAATAACTCTCTCGTTGCCAGAATCACTTCAGGGGTTAGCTGCTCCTTGAACTTGGCCATGAACTCATCAAGAATGGCTTCAGTCACGCCCTCTCCATTTTTGGTGATTCCCATCGTCCGGCAAACGAGCTTCTCTGCAGCCTTAGACGCCATGGCCACAGCAGGGGTGCCGGTCCACTTGACCTTCTGCAGGGTGAGGCTACCTCTGGTCCAAATCTTGACACCGGCCAGGGTCTTTTGGCGAGCCGCTGGTGGCCTGGGAGGGGGCGACTCAGGTGTGGCAAGGACGCCCATCCGCCGCTCCACGAAGATTGACGCGAGGGCATCAGTGGAGACGCCAGCA
>NW_024117560.1:0-8709 GCF_003073215.2 Triticum urartu | reverse complement strand
GGGGCGACTCAGGGGTGGCAAGGCCCCCCTCCCGCCGCTCCACGAAGATTGACGCGAGGGCATCAGTGGAGACGCCAGCCGCACCAGCAAGCACAGGTGAAGGGGTATGGCGCAGGGGGCCGACTCATGCGAGCGGCAGTGTGGGTGACGATTGGAACCCCGGGGGCCTCGAGGGTGACACCAGAGGCCGAGCGAGCGTTGTGGGAGAGCAGAGCTCGCTCATGGCCAATATCGTTGTCGTTGGCATTGTCCAAGGTGCGGCGTGAAGAGAATGAAAGTTACATGTCGGAAGATCCGGGAGCTAAGGAAATATAGAAAGTCAAACTGACCCACAGTCATGGCTGCAATGGCTAGACTGCCAACAGCGAGCGCAATGAACAGGTTGCAACAGTGTTCCACCTTGTGGTCAGTAGCAACGCAGCGGAAGTAGCGTCTCTTCTGACTGGAGGTGGAGAAGAATGTGGCTGGATTTTCCATGGGTGGCGCGCGAGTGGTTTTTATACGTGCACTGCGTATGGTATGAGAGTGGTGTATGACAGTGGTTGTGCAGGTCGTTGGTTATATTCTCGATGACCGCATGCATGTAATGTTGCGTGCTGGTGTGGCTGAGCATACAATGCAATGGCAAGTCTTCGGGAGATAGGATATCTATGGAAGAGAGAGAGGGGATGTACAGGAGAGGATGCAAGGGAAGATGGGAATCTCTAGGGGGGCGAGGACAAGAATTTGGAGAGCAAGAAATGGGGTGATGCATGTGGCGGTAACACTGGCCATCTGCGAGCATTGCTTTCGTTCTTATATTGCAAGCCACCACTAGCAGGTGCTTCCAGCATGACCAATAATGGTGGCCTGCAATACCTAGTTAGATGACTAAAATATCCACATTGACGGGCCTCCTATGTACTCGTGATCAAGGACGGGCTGCTATAGGCAGGGCAAGGAATTATATGTGCGGGGGTGAAGGAAACAATAACCTCTCGAGAGGCCAAACATCAAAATATAACTAGTTTTATAGTAATCAGGTAGTTGTATTAAATTTATATGTTTTCAATAAAAAAACTATCTCTATTATGTAGGAGTATTATATAGCAAAAGAACAATATGGAAAAAATAGAGAGATGCGCAAAAAATTCCCATAAAAAGCAAAACTTCCAACCATTAAGCTAGCGAGTCATCTCTTCATTATTAGACCACAACCGTTAGTGCATAAATGTACCTAAACAGGCCATACGCGCTAGTACTACATAATTATACATCAACAAATTATATCCATGAGATTTTTATATTTCAAAAAATGAACCACGACTTTTATTTTCCCCAAATGATAAGTGCCACATATGTGACACGAAGCACTCTGGCCCTGACTTTTTTACAACTATAGTTGTCATCCAAAAAGAAAAAACAAACCCCAAAAATAACTGAAACTTGCCATCCGAAAAGGAAGTTGACATGCTTGACAACTAAAATTGTCATCCTTGCACCACTAAACTTGCCATAAAAAATGTTCGAAGTTGTGATGTGTTCATGCACACATGTGGCACTTATGAGGGTTCTTATATTTATGACAATTAGATTGACCTACTTAACCCAATATAGTGCATATCTAGACAGGGTGCACAATCAAACAATTTGCCTAAGATACTGTTGGTGGCTGGGCGTTCGAGACAATGCTCAATGCATGTATCTCTATTGAGAGCTATATATCTTTAGGCCATGGTGGCGATTGGGCCTTGCTGTGTGCATATTCGTTTGACGTGAATGACGCAACACACGTGATATCATGTCATGCCCCAGGATTTGTTGCATGCATAAAATCAAGAAAATCAATGTATATCTAGAGAAATATGACTCACGGATTGCCTGATGATCCAGTTAATTCATCATAATAACTAGGTTATAATGATTCTTTTGTCTAATTGGTTGCCTGATATGTCACACAAACACTTACAAAACATGCATACATGAATCGCACAGCTCCAACACTAAGTGCGTAATAGAAGTTTTTTTCCTGTAGGGTCATACAAACTTTAATGGAGTAATTGATGTTGCCAAGCAGTTAAGCATCGGATACTTTTATGTCAAAGCAGTTTAAAAAATGTCATGGTGCAATTATCCACCATAGTTTAATTATTAAACTTTTTATTATTCCTATGATGACTAAGAAATAACTATCTTAAGTCATCTTTAAGAACGATTCCACGAGGAAGAACATATAGATTTTATTATTTTGAACCATTTTCACAGCTTAGAATTGATTGTTTGCTTAGCTTAGAGATGTACATGGATATCAAATAACTCTATAAATTGTCAAAACTGCTTGGCAGAATCGTAAAATAACATTCTCTCGCTGAAAAGCATACTACCGTAAAGAACATGTTAAAAAGTAAAAAAAAAACACATGAAACCACTAGTTTTGTGACTGCTAAAAATCATAACCAAGAAAATATCAATCTAGCAACAAGATTTGTTGTATATAGTGTTTTGCCGGTCCAGCTTATGCTCAACTGCAACCTCACAGCTGTATGCAAATTATCAACTACACTAACTATATAATTGTATTAGATGCAATTTACATTGGGTCAAGAGGAAAGAGGGCTAGTTCTCACTTAGTTCAATGTTCCAGTCTAAGATGCAACAAATTACAACACGGCTACAAGGCAATTACATGCAACAAAAGTTGTAACTTTACTTTAGGACTGTAAAAATACAGCATAATGTAAACTGTAATATCTATACATTAGGACTGTAAAAATTATGGACTGACAAAAATAATTCATGGACTAGAAGACTGGTAATTTTTTTTTGTAAATTTAGAACATAGTCAAAAAGGGTCCCAAACATAGACATAACCCAAAAATAAACATGAGACATCAGTTATATGGTTACAAGGGAAATGATACAACTCTACATAGAAAATTTCTGAAAGATATGAAATTAAATTTATATAACCAAACATACAAAAATTTAAAATCATAAGGTAAATTATATAACCCAGCATAAAAGAAATCAACTATGAAATACATGAGATATATACACACACACGAGAAAATAATGACCTGAACTCAGGACAAAAACCTCCTACTACATTTTGCGGCATGAATTTTAGTGTGCAGTCGGATGGCCAGAAAATTCGAATGAAGATGAATTGAAATCAGTTGAACGAAAAATAGTAAATCTGGTATATTCTAATATACTACTCATAGAATATCTAATATACTGCTACAAATACATGCTGCCCCCCTTCCCTTCGCCACTGGCTATGGATGGCTCGTCAATGGTCGTCAGTGGTGTTGACAAAGCAGGACCACTGGCCGTCTCTCCACTGACGAACACTGAAGTCCCTTCGGGCTGGCCTCCGCTTTGTCTCCATGGATCGACGTACGCCCATCTCTGCATGGACCATTCGCCCATCGGTGGTCTATTGTACCACTATCGAGCATGCGAGCCCTCGTCAATGGAAACCAGTCAGCAGAGCAGTAATCTTGCGTAGTGTGGCACGCCTAAAATTAGTCAGTTCTCGCAATTCCAATGTTGATATAGTCGGTGAAGGTGTGAGGAACTCGCCATGACCCATGTCCTCATCAAGAACTCGCATCCCGCATGGATGTGAAATCCTGAGTTGACTCCATTCCGCCGTTGTCAATATCCTCAGCGAGACAAGAGAAACGAGATTCGCTTGAAGCTATTGATACGCCCATGGGCCATGGCCCATCACAGGCAAGCTATGGGAAGGTAGCGTGAGTCATTGACTAGACGTTGTCTATGGTGTATGGATTCTTGTGGCTCGCTTACCCTCAATGTGCCAGTTCTTCAACACAACATGTACTTTCCCCTTCACACTGTAATTATGTATCAAAAGCTGGTCATATAAAAAAGGGTGTAGAGACCTGGGTTAGCTGCCGCTGGTGGCAGAACAAGGGGCAGGTGGTGGCAGCGCGACCGCAGGGCTCCGATTGACTTGTTTCTGCAGTGTCCCACCAGAAATAGCTAGAAACAGAAGCTCCCAGGGAGCCGGAGGAGGCCAAATACAACGGCGGCGTGTGGTGGCCGACGGGTGCTGGATGACAGGAGATACATGTAGAGTTTGGCACGATGACCTTTATTTAGGTTTATGTTTTATATAAAAATCTGAATGCAATTCGTTTCAAGTTGCACATTAAGTAATTTTAACTTCCTACCTCCTACCCACTTTCTCCTAGTCTGATCCAGACTCTCTCAAGAAAAACAAAACACCACGCCCTTTTGACAGTTTTGACGAGATAAATGTAACAAAAAGGTCTCTAAATTTCCGCAAGGCTTACAGCTACTTCTATTGATCCATCGTTCAAGTTATGGTCAAACTTTTCCTTCTAATTTAATTATTTCCTACCTATTATAGGTACGGTGTTGAGGTCCCAGCGAAAGGGGCAGGAGCGGGGCAGTCGCCTGCAGGGGCTGGTCCCACGCTGGCAGCGATAGGTTCACCAGTTGTGAATGTAGCCACAACATCTACTGCTTCAGAAGGTGAAGAGGATGACAGTGACGATCAAGACGTAATGGCGTTGACGGTGACAAATCGCTCTCATCCAAGAGGGGCGTGTTTTGAGCCTCGTACGCCAGAGGAGAACGTTAGGGTGAAGCTAGAGGAATGGATAAAGAATGTTGCACAATGCAACACTGTTAAGGGGGGATCAGTACCATCCGTGGCCATTGTGGCACCGGATAAGCATGAAACCCTTGCTATTGCAAAGGAAGCTTCAGCCATGTGGAAAAAATGCAGTGTCTTGGTCGACATCCCAGCGGTGCACTTCTATTCTTGTGCCCTAAGAACCGAGGATATCTTGTACTATATCCTGCGGGAACTTCAGCTCGCAAAATCCCAACCCCAGCAACAGGAAGTTCAAGGTGGGCGGGATGAGGCTATCAACAAAACAAAAAGGGAAATTCTCTCCCAAAAAGGGGAGGTTATGAGAGAAATCACAAAAATTATCCAAGGAATGAAGGTTAACAAGAAGATTTCAGAAATCAAGAGCACTCTTCAAAACATGAAGGACAACCAGCCGCAACTCAATTTGACAGAAATGAGTAAGGATGAGCTGGGCCTGCTGGAATCGGCAAAAGATGAACCCTTGGGCATATTCCTCCGAGCATTGTGGCTGCTAAAGCTCAAGCCAGCTAAAGGTGCTCCTGCACCCAAACAAGTCCAAGAAAGGAAGGGAGAGACACGTTCACGCGACGATGTCATTAAAGAAACAGCTAAGATGCTTAAAAAGCATATGGAATTACACGCAGAAGATGAAAAAGAAGAACCACACACAAAGCAGATTCTTCTCAAGCAAGCCCAGTATGAAGACCTCCTACGTGAAGTGTTCCCCCTGGTGACCATCAGGAAGGACCCGCAGAACCAAGAGCAAGACTCCAAGCAAGCCACAGCCATCACCACCACCGCTGGCACTACAATTATATTGGTCGAGGACCAATTCAAAGATATGATCCGCAAGATACTGCAGGAGCTGCAGGAAGACAAATCCATGAAGAACAAGAAATTAGATACAACTGAGCTGCGGGAAGACATATCTCTGAAGGACAAAAAAATAGATACAACTGAGCTGCAGGAAGACAAATCAGAGAAGAAACTAGATACAACTGAGCTGCAGGAAGTAAAATCCATGAAGAAACCAAGTCAAGATTTTATACTGGATGCTCTTATTGAAGAAACCATGGAGAGGTTTTGGGAAATCGAGTGGGAGATGAATCAACAGCTTGTCATCAAAGGGATCATGGACAAAGTTATGGATTGTTTTGATAGAAAAGGTGATGAGATAATCCTAGTTATCCTCAAACTCGATTATGACTGGGTATCCGGATGGGAGGAGACCAAAAAGGCTTTCAGCATGTTTGGTTGCATAGCCGGTGCACTGATGTTGACCTTTGAAGAAAACAGAACACGAGCAAAAGGATATTGTTGTCCGTCGCGGGAGCCTATAGACTATTCTGTTCTTGGGCTCTACCATGATATCGCACTCGAGCTTACAAACCAGCAGATGAATAAAGAGAGCGCCCAGATTTTTCTCGGCATCTTGGAGAACTGTCACCAACATGAATTCTGCATGAAGATCTTCGTTCATGCTTTGTACGCCAACCCCAAGAGGAGCGATGAAGAACTAAGCAAGTTGCACAGAACCCTGCAGAAGGTTACAGACAAATCATTGGACAAAATTGCTAAGAAGATACTCAAGTTCTCTTATAGTGATATGCCTAAAGAATACAAGTCTTGTTTGATGTACCTAGCAATTTTCCCTCGACGACAACCTATCAGGCGGTCAACCTTGATAGGACGGTGGGTTGTCGAAGGGCTGATAACCAAGGAAGACTGGGCCAGTTCTGTGCATCATGCCAGTCGATGTTTTGATGCGTTGATCAACCGGTGGCTTGTTTATCCTGCCGATATTGGGGCTACAGGAAAGATAAAGAGTTGTGTGATAGGTGATCTTGTTCATGAATTCATTACCAAGATCGCTAGAAAGCGGCGCATTGTGGAAACACGCCTGTCACATCACTTGGCTCTCCGCTTCTCCATTTTCAATGACCTCCGACTCCGTGGCTCGGATAAAATAGATAGATTCTTCGAAAAGCTCCATGAAGAATCATCTCGAGTATCCCTGATCAAGGTGCTAGATCTCCAAGATTGCCAGTGCTTTGGAGGGAAGAATCAAATCTACCTCAGGGACATTTGCAGCAAGATGTTACTGCTCAAGTATCTGAGCCTAAGGGGAACAGATGTTACCCAGCTGCCAACTGAAATCAACAACCTCCGTGAGCTAGAAGTATTGGATATCCGAGAAACCAGTGTGCCTCCATCTGCAACAGTAAATGTCTTACTCCTGAAGTTGAAGCGTTTGCTGGCTGGTCGCATTGTTCCAAGTTCAGGGGTAAGTAGTACTGAACTATTTAGTGTTGAGATCCCTGATAAGGTCGAAAAAATGGTAAACATGGAGGTATTGTCCAATGTCAAGGCACGGACGAGACAAGATATGAAAGATATTGGAAAGTTGTGGCAGCTCAGGAAGCTTGGTGTGGTTATTCAATACAAGGAGCCACACCTCAGGAATTTTCTTCGAGCTATCAGTGATCTGCATGAGTGCCTGAAGTCTCTGTCAATCACTCTTCCCAATATAGAGGACAACAAAGAGATCAGAGATTGGGTTCTTGAACACTATAAAAACTCCCCCAAGCTTCTCGAGAGCCTAAGCATTACTGGAACCACACAAACAGTGCAACTTCTTCGGTTGTTGACCAGAGATATTGACCAACTCCAACTTCGCAAGGTAACTCTGTCTGGTACCCGGCTGTATCAGCCTGATCTGAAGGTCCTTGCCAAGCTTCCCAAATTAATATGTCTCAGGCTCCGAGATAACGCATACATCGATAGCAACCTTACCTTCAACAATGATGAATTCGAAAATCTCAAGTGCTTTCTTATTGAGGGTTCCGACATAACTGCCCTCAGCTTTGGAGGTGGAGCACATAAACTTGAGAAAATCGTTTTGTGCTCCACCGATGGACTGTCAATTTCTGGAGTCGAAGACCTTCTGGAACTGAAGGATGTCGAGTTGAAGAACAGCAATAAGGTATCATTGTTTGACAAGGCCAAAAACATATCCAAGGTGACTCTTTGGCATACCTCTCTGAGTCAATATGAGGTAGAGATTCTCGCCAAGATACCTAACATGCGCAACCTAGTACTCAAGGACATATTTTGTGTACAAAGCCAGCTTATCTTATACAAAGATGACTTCCCAAAGCTCAACCTTCTTACAGTCGACTTCTCTGTCACCCCCAAGACTATCATTATCGACGGATCAGCTCCTAAGCTCGAGAAAATCATCTGGTCCTTCACAAAGGACACGGTGGGTACTCTCTCCATCTCCGGCACTGACATCCTTCCAAACCTGAAGGAGCTCGAGATCAATGGTGATTTTATCCCTAGGGAGGTGGAAGAAGCATTGAAGAAACACAAGAACAAACCCAAGTTTACATACAACAAACCTGAAAACCAATACCAGGAAGCCGGAAACATACCAGAAAAGAAAGATCCTCCAAGATTCTCATTATTGAGGAAGAAAGAGGATTGATGCCGGATGTGCCGTTCCATCATCCGTTCACCTTCATCGGCTCCCATCCCATGGTGTGGTTTGTGTGTGCTCTTTGGTTTGCCGTTGTGTGTTACTGTCTGCCGCGCATGCGTGGGCAGATATATTATGTATCTATATATGTGGATTGAGTGAGTGTATGTCCCTGCTACTTATTCTACATATGTGTCCTGTAAATAAGAATGAGCATATGTGATGGTGTGTACATGTGTGCCCTGTAACTAAGAAGGAGCAAATGTAATGGTGTGCCCTGTAACTAATTAAGATTGAGCAAATGTAATGGTGTGCCGTTTGTGCCCATGGATTTGGAGGTCTCTACTGTCTGCATGAATGAACGATCAGAAGGTTTGAGGATTAATCCCCTCGTCTCCAGGTTGCCGAGTTGTTCATCCAAGAGTGCTCTCTGATTTTTTAGTTCCCGCAGACTCTACTAGAGATCTAGGCAAAGGGACCAAATGAGTCAGATCCCCGTCGCTGCGTTCCTTGCAACGCGTCTCGAATCGATCAAGATCGACTCCCTTCCCACTCAAGATAAACCTACTTTCTCTTAACATCTCAATCCCATATGGATCGGATC
>NW_024117559.1:0-10602 GCF_003073215.2 Triticum urartu | reverse complement strand
TACTGAAGCATGCATGCATGGATGCATATTTCCGTATAACCTACATGCTCGTTTTGGTGCAATTTTTTAGAAACGTGGCATGGGATGCTTCCTTTTTTTCAAAAAAAATTGCATGCCAAAGATACACTGAAAGGATTAAACTATACCTAGTAGTGGTGGAGCAACTGCTGGGCCTGGGCTGCATATACTGCGGGTGCAGGACTGTAGTACACCACCGGAACGCTGGTGGCCACCGCGAAGAGAGCCAGCACGCCGGCTGCCAAGTAGAGAACGCACGTACCGTCTGCGAACTTGTGGCACTGGTGCAGGGAACGACCCACCGGGCCTGACACTGTCAACCAGCAGGCAGTGGAAACTAGCCGTAGGCCCATCATCACCTGTGACAGGAAATTTTCAGTTACAAAACATGGTATGTGCATATGTGGATGTTTATGCATACCTGATAGCTCACCGTGTCAAAGAGGTCGAGTGCAGTCAACGTTCCAGCACCTGCTGGGGCCACTGCCCTGCAAATCATTGCCGCATCGTGTACTACACGAAGAAGGCTCATGGTCATCTGCAAGGGCAGGACGTAGCGCAGAAAGCTACAAAAGGAAATATAGTTAATTGAGTTCATGATAAAATATAGTTGGGCTGGGTGGGGGGGCTATAGCCCCCTCAGCTATACACATAGCTCCGCCATTGGGTACAGGATTCCGTCTTGATTCTTACCTCTACTCCATCTAACATTGACGTCTTATAGGGTGCCGTCACGCTTTGCGGTCTACTTAAACATGCCGCAATTAATGGTCAGTGACTCAGTGTACATAATTTGTGTAGTATACTACTATGAAAAAAGAAAGCTAGGTAGTAGGACTCACCAACTCACCTTTTCGTACTGAAGCATGCATGCATGGATGCATATTTCCGTATAGCCTACATGCTCGTTTTAATGCAATTTTTAGAAACGTGGCATGGGATGCTTCTTTTTTTTTCAAAATTGCATGCCAAGCATACACTGAAAGGATTAAACTGTACCTAGTAGTGGTGGAGCTGCTTCTGGGCCTCGCATCATACACTGCCGGTGCAGGACTGTAGTACACCACCGGGACGCTGGTGGCCACCGCGAAGAGAGTCAGCATGTCGGCTGCCAAGTAGAGACCGCAGGTACCGTCGGCAAACTTGTGGCACTGGTGCAGGGTATGACCCATCAGATCTGACATCGTCAACGAGCAGGCAGAGGAAACTAGCAGTAGGCCCATCATCACCTGTGACAGGAAATTTTCAGTTACAAAACATGGTATGTGCATATGTGGATGTTTATGCATATGTGATAGCTCATTGTGTCAAAGAGGCCGAGTGCAATCAACGTCCAGGCCCGGGCGCAGGGGCGTGCAACTGGTGCGGCCGCACAGGGCCTCCAGCTGGGAGGGGCCCCAAATTTCCCTAGTCATAGGTATAGGCCCATCGATCTCGCTTGAAGGTCTGTTGTATCCTGCCGTTTGTTCTCTCGATGCCTGGCTGTTGTATCCTGCGTGTGGACCTATGAATGGATCTAGCGCCGCAACGCCTCTTTGTCCAGTTTTCACAAGTCCTCTAATTTGTTTTGCACATCGCACCCATCTTCTATATCTAAATAGCTAGCCCCCACTGCAAGATTTGTCTACACATGCGTGCTTCCACATCATCTCAATTATTTACAGCCTTATCATGTGGCATCAACAAGTGATGCATGTGCTCATAAGTTACTCTTTTGCATTAATGTAAATCATGCCACCTCATTAGTCATGCATGTATTTTTTTCGAACGCATGCATGTACTCACTTACATTTTTGCATTAATCTATCAACTAAAACAACGCCACTTCATCAAACATATCTTCTTTTCAGGGTAATTTTTTTCTTCTCTTTTATACATCATTTTGTCACACATTACTTTCATGTTTTATCATTTTAAATATGTAAAACTCTTACATCTTTTTTCATTGGTTTTAAGCACATATGTATGCATTGGTTTAAACATAGTTCCCGTGGCAACACGCGGGGCATCTTCTAGTTTAATTAGATAGAAACTGCAATCCATCGTCTACGTACCAATTTTTCACAAGTCTATCAATTCCGATTCTCTAGCGGTATTTTTTAATGGAAACAACAGTCCATCATTTTTCTTTTGCACATCATGCCCATCTAATTTGTGTGTTGCTGAATATACTAGTAGTTTATTTTTACTCTATACTAGTCAGCCTGTAAGACCCAGTACTAGTCGATTTTATTCTTAGTAGTATCACTGACAGAAAAACCACTGCATATAAGTAAGTCTGCAGCAACGTTGTTTTTATAAAATCAAACTAAACTGTTATTCTATAAAATAAAATTGAGCTTAGTTCAGTTCTGACAAAAAAAATGCGATATTTTGTTAAGCGACATCTTGTTTAAAAATTATATTTGTTAAGCGATAAAGAAGACAATTTTTTTTTGCATTGAGATAGGCCCTATTTTAGAGTTTAGCACAGGGCCCCTGATTTTGCCGGCCCGGCCCTGTCAACGTCTCAGCACCTGCTGGGGCCATGCCCTGCAGATCCAGGACCCATCGGGTACTACACAAAGAAGTCTCACGGTCATCTGCAAGGGCATGACGTAGCGGTGGGGGGGGGGGGGGGGGGGGGGCTATAGCCCCCTCAGCTATACACATAGCTCTGCCATTGGGTACAGGAGTCCGTCTTGATTCTTACCTCTACTCCTTCTAACATTGACGTCTTATAGAGTGCCGTCACGCTTTGCGGTCTACTTAAACAGGCCGCAATTAATGGTCAGTGACTCGGTGTACATAATTTGTGTAGTATACTACTATGAAAAAATAAAGCTAGGTAGTATCACTCACCAACTCACGTTTTCATACTGAAGCATGCATGCATGGATGCATATTTCCGTATAACCTACATGCTCGTTTTGGTGCAATTTTTTAGAAACGTGGCATGGGATGCTTCCTTTTTTTCAAAAAAAATTGCATGCCAAAGATACACTGAAAGGATTAAACTATACCTAGTAGTGGTGGAGCAACTGCTGGGCCTGGGCTGCATATACTGCGGGTGCAGGACTGTAGTACACCACCGGAACGCTGGTGGCCACCGCGAAGAGAGCCAGCACGCCGGCTGCCAAGTAGAGAACGCACGTACCGTCTGCGAACTTGTGGCACTGGTGCAGGGAACGACCCACCGGGCCTGACACTGTCAACCAGCAGGCAGTGGAAACTAGCCGTAGGCCCATCATCACCTGTGACAGGAAATTTTCAGTTACAAAACATGGTATGTGCATATGTGGATGTTTATGCATACCTGATAGCTCACCGTGTCAAAGAGGTCGAGTGCAGTCAACGTTCCAGCACCTGCTGGGGCCACTGCCCTGCAAATCATTGCCGCATCGTGTACTACACGAAGAAGGCTCATGGTCATCTGCAAGGGCAGGACGTAGCGCAGAAAGCTACAAAAGGAAATATAGTTAATTGAGTTCATGATAAAATATAGTTGGGCTGGGTGGGGGGGCTATAGCCCCCTCAGCTATACACATAGCTCCGCCATTGGGTACAGGATTCCGTCTTGATTCTTACCTCTACTCCATCTAACATTGACGTCTTATAGGGTGCCGTCACGCTTTGCGGTCTACTTAAACATGCCGCAATTAATGGTCAGTGACTCAGTGTACATAATTTGTGTAGTATACTACTATGAAAAAAGAAAGCTAGGTAGTAGGACTCACCAACTCACCTTTTCGTACTGAAGCATGCATGCATGGATGCATATTTCCGTATAGCCTACATGCTCGTTTTCATGCAATTTTTAGAAACGTGGCATGGGATGCTTCTTTTTTTTTCAAAATTGCATGCCAAGCATACACTGAAAGGATTAAACTATACCTAGTAGTGGTGGAGCTGCTTCTGGGCCTGGCATCATACACTGCCAGTGCATGACTATAGTACACCACCGGGACGCTGGTGGCCACTGCGAAGAGAGTCAGCATGTCGGCTGCCAAGTAGAGACCGCAGGTACCGTCGGTGAACTTGTGGCACTGGTGCAGGGTACGACCCACCAGATTTGACACCGTCAATGAGCAGGCAGAGGAAACTAGCAGTAGGCCCATCATCACCTATGACAGGAAATTTTCAGTTACAAAACATGGTATATGCATATGTGGATGTTTATGCATACATGATAGCTCACCCTGTCAAAGAGGTCGAGTGCAGTCAACGTCCCAGCACCTACTGGGGCCACTGCCCTGCAGATCATGGTCCCATCGTGTACTACATGAAGAAGGCTCACGGTCATCTGCAAGGGCGGGACGTAGCGCAGAAAGCTACAAAAGGAAATATAGTTAATTGAGTTCATGATAAAATATAGTTGGGCTGGGTGGGGGGGCTATAGCCCCCTCAGCTATACACATAGCTCCGCCATTGGGTACAGGAGTCCGTCTTGATTCTTACCTCTACTCCATCTAACATTGACGTCTTATAGGGTGCCGTCACGCTTTGCAGTCTACTTAAACAGGCCGCAATTAATGGTCAGTGACTCAGTGTACATAATTTGTGTAGTATACTACTATGGAAAAAAAAAGCTAGGTAGTATCACTCACCAACTCACCTTTTTGTACTGAAGCATGCATGCATGGATGCATATTTTCGTATAACCTACATGCTCATTTTAGTGCAATTTTTAGAAACGTGGCATGGGATGCATCTATGCGTGCGCAACAGCGGTGTGATGTTGATTTCGACTGCCAGCGGGAAGAGCATATATATATATATTCTTTCGAGACCATGGCCATCAAAGCGGGTGATAGAGAAAGAGATAATATACGATGTTGACATGAGCAGCTTGCCCGAGTGCTGGCCATTTTGGGTCGACGTACGATTACCACAAACAGAAACCTGATTATGTGAGTGACACGCGCGTCGTGCTTGGACGGGACACCTGCCATAGGACCAGATCGTGCAGCTCCAAATTCGAAATCCGGCCGAGGGAACCACCCTCGAGCGGCGACAGGACGAGGAGGGAGGAAGGTTATGGTGGTGCGTAAGGTATCACCCCCTGGTCGCTAGAGGAGGGCGACCTTTTTTTGGAAAAAAACGTTTTGGCACATCGGTAGAGGAGGCCGGTTGCCGTAGTATGGGCGACGACAGAGGCTGGTGCGACGGTGGGTGCTCCATGTAGCGTCCGGATCGGGGCAGCGGCCCCTCTTCATCAACGGCGGCGGACTCCGGAGTCGTGTGAGCGACTCGAAGTTCGGATCTCGCCGTCCGAGGGAGCCACCCTCGAGCGTCGACAGGACGAGGAGGGAGGAAGGTTATGGTGGTGCGTAAGGTATCACCCCCTGGTCGCTAGAGGAGGGCGACCTTTTTTTGGAAAAAAACGTTTTGGCACATCGGTAGAGGAGGCCGGTTGCCGTAGTATGGGCGACGACAGAGGCTGGTGCGACGGTGGGTGCTCCATGTAGCGTCCGGATCGGGGCAGCGGCCCCTCTTCATCAACGGCGGCGGACTCCGGAGTCGTGTGAGCGACTCGAAGTTCGGATCTCGAGATGGTGACGGCCTTCTGAGGGTGCTGGCGGTATGGGACGTCCCCTCCATCAATAGACTGGGTTCGATGCAGCTCGGCAGGTGACGCATGAGCCTCTCTCGGAGTTGTTGGGCGGTGTTTGTCTTTTGCAGGTGAAGCCACCGGTGGATGTGCTACCGGCGGATGCTACGCACGATGTCTTATACGGAGGACGTCAAGTCATGCCTGCCGGCCTTCTGAGGGTGCTGGCGGTATGGGACGTCCCCTCCATCAATAGACTGGGTTCGATGCAGCTCGGCAGGTGACGCATGAGCCTCTCTCGGAGTTGTTGGGCGGTGTTTGTCTTTTGCAGGTGAAGCCACCGGTGGATGTGCTACCGGCGGATGCTACGCACGATGTCTTATACGGAGGACGTCAAGTCATGCCTGCTACTAGCAGGTGATGCACGGCAGCTCTGGTGGAGGTTCAAGTTTAGCCTATTGTTGTTGGATCAAAGGTAGTGCGATAGTAGCGGGAGACATGCGGTATGGGACGTCTTTGTCTTCCGTTGACTCCTCCAGAGGTATCCAGCTATCGAGGCGTCGGTAGACGGATAAAGGCGGATGATACAGACAACTTCAACTACGAGCTTATGCACTCCGGTGGAAACACAAGATCTCTGATCGGGCTATGTCGTCGCGCGCCTCCGTCATGTCCTTGCTGAAGGTGGTGGATTGAAGCTTAGCTTTGGGGTTAAGAATCCGAAGTTCAACCTTGTGGTGAACTCGCCATCATCGGCGCACGTGCGGTGATTCCTTCTTGAAGGTGTAGCTTAGGAGTTGTGTATTTTTCATTTATGTTGTGTCTTGTATCATAGGGTTAGTGATTATCGATCTTGGGGAGTTACTATCGTGAGGTATATGGCCTCAGGGTTTGTTTTTTGCTTTTTTCCGGATTGATGTTGTTCGGCTGCTGGATTTTGCTCTATTAATAATATATATGGCTGCATGCATTTTCCTGAGCAGAGGACGGGGGTTATCCTAGTTTTAAAAAGAACATATGGAACTTCTCTACGTACGTTTTCTCTTTCTCCTATGAGCGTTTGGGTGTGGATGTGTCTGAGAAACAGAAGACTTCAGCCTCTCAGGTCCTGCATGCTTTGATAGGATGGATTTTTTTAATCAACGGTTTTGCCCGTCTGAAATTTAAATGGTTTAAAATTCATGAAACACATTTAACATTTTTCACCCGTCTGAAATCTTACGAATAAAATGATTTCGATCGGTTTCACAAGTTCACATTCCAGTTTTATATTGTTTTTCATTTTCAAAACTTACATTTCACTTTTCACTGGCTTGTTTCAGATAAATCATATGTACTTCAATTGCACATTTTTGAAAGATCATATTTCACTATTAACAAAAAACCATTTCACATTTGTAAATGAACAGTTTCACAAGTTGACATTTCAATCCAGATTGCTTTTCACTTTCAGAACCTACATTTTTATTTTTCACTAGCTTATTTCACAAAAAATACATATATTACATTTGCATATTTTTATAATAACGTGTTTCACAGTCTTGAAATAGGTTTTCTAGTGAAATGTGATTTTTCACATATGAAATGTGAAACGTCGAAATTTAAATATGTTTGAGATGTATCCAAAATTGGTCTAGTTCCAAAGTCCCTGTGCCAGTAATCCAAAAATATAAAAGCCTCATAAATGTGTCTATAGTTTAAAAGATATTGTTGCTTTAGATTGTATACAATGAAATAAAGTCTATGGATTTGTTCTGTGAGTAGGGAGAAAGAAGAGAGTTGCATGCGTACCTTGTGTGACAAAAAGTGACCTTGGACCCATAAAGCTGACATTGATTTGACTAGAAAAAAAATACAAAATATATACTAACACAATACATCTAGATGGGCCATGCATCTGCAGGAATCTTAGCAGAAATGGATGCTCTCAGATGTATCGGCACGAGACGGAATCGCGCAAAATGACTTTCCCCAGCCACCCTATCTACAGCCAACATGTGCCAAATAGTGCTTTCCGCGAGGAGCTTTGCTCGCTTGCAGTTGACGCCTATGTGCCTCAAATAGACAGGTTGCGCTCGAAGCGGTGTGCGAACGGCTGAACCAGTAATGTGCCAACCTAAGCCTATGAAGGGGTTATTTTGGGTTTATGAATTCTTCTTTGCTTTTTATTGTTATCTGCCTTTTGTAAATAAAAGAAATTAGGAATACAAAAAAATGAATGTGTACTTGGAAAATATTCACCACGGATTAAAAATATATTAAATGTATTAAAAAGTGTTCAACACTTATTTAAAAAAGGATCAAGATAATCAATGTATTAGAAATAACGCTTTGTTTTACCGTATCGTTTAAGCCAATTTTTGCGGGGCCTGGTATACGGGATCTGTTAGAGATGCTCTAACAGTGGAGACATCATTAGTTTGGCATTGTGCTTAAGCTTTACAGCCATGCCGCCATGCTTTACAGAAGCCATGACTCGATACGCACTGACAAGATGATAGGATTAACAATTGTTATGCAGAGCATGCGAACGTACGGAGCCGGAGAGAAAATGCAGCCCCATAATGCTGGTCGAAGCAGTCACAGCCACCAACCTTCCAGGTAGTGTCCTCCTTGCGCGTTGCTTCCCACTGCTGTCGTCTCCATTTGCTGCTACTGCTCTGCCGGATCTGCCAATGGAGACCCAATGGAGACGGGGGAAGCCCCCACCCTGGAGCCTGCGATTGGGTGGCTTGCCGACACCATCCTTGCAAATCTTCCAGCCGGCGGCAAGCTGGACTGGTGGATCCACCAAGCTGGCCTTGGCAACGAAACCATGAAGCTCAAGGCCGAGGTCGAGGCAGTGGAGATGGTGGTTTCTACTGTGCAGGGGAGGGCGGCCGGAAACAAGCCGCTGACCCGATCTCTTAAGGAGGGCAGCGGCGCCGTGGAGGGGGAAAAGAGAGGGGAAAACTGTGATCCGAGCGAGGGGGAGGATCCGCTGTGGGTGGAGGGGATGGTGCCGAAGATGAGAGGAGGGGATGTGCCGGCGGTGGTGCCGGCGCTGGTGGAAGAGCTGGAGAGAGCTGCCGGCGAGGTGGCTGAGCTAGTGGCCGGAGAGGTGGCGGAGGAGGTGGAGTTCTCAGCCATGGAGAAGGCACCTGGAGTCTGATACCAAGTAGGACGATCAATTGTGTCTGTCATTCAATCATCACGCATTGTACAACATATATAGCGCTAGAGTAGTTACAGGAGAGCCCGAAGGATGTGGCACGCAGGCCTGGGCGAGATCTATGATCCTATATACTAGGAATACAAGTACATACAGTTACACAGGTACAATACAAGTTAACACCCCCCCTCAGCCGGAACTCCATGGGGAAGGATGTTGAGGCTGGTTCTGAATTCGTGGAAGACCTGTGATGGAAGCCCCTTGGTGAAGAGATCTGCGAACTGCGAGCTGGATGGTACGTGGAGAACACGAATGTCGCCGAGGGCCACTCGGTCACGCACAAAATGTAGATCAATCTCGATGTGTTTCGTGCGCTGGTGTTGGATAGGATTGGATGCAATGTAGGAGGCCGAGACGTTGTCACAATAGACAATGGTGGCACGGGTCGGTGGGCGACGAAGCTCATGCAAGAGTTGGCGCAACCAACATGCCTCAGCAACACAGTTTGCGACGCCACGATACTCGGCCTCAGCGCTCGAACGAGAGACAGTGGCTTGCCGTTTGGATGACCAAGAGAGCAAGTTGTGGCCGAGAAAAACACAGAAGCCCGACGTGGACTTGCGTGTGTCCGGGCACCCGGCCCAAACGGCATCGATGTAGGCCACAAGATCGAGAGGAGAGGACTTGTACAGCTGCAAGCCAAAGTGGGTGGTGCCACGAAGATACTGTAGAATGCGTTTGACAAGTTGCATGTGAGAATCACGAGGTGCATGCATGAATAAGCACACTTGTTGAACCGCATAGGAGAGGTCCGGGCGAGTAAGAGTGAGGTATTGTAGGGCACCGGCTAAGCTACGGTATAGAGTGGGATTGTCGAGGAGGCAGCCATCATGAGCGGAGAGTTTTGATTGTGTATCAATGGGAGTGGATACGGGCTTGCAATTGAGCATCTTGGCACGTTCGAGAACTTCAAGGGCATACTGTTGTTGGCAAAGAAACAAGCCATGTGTGTTGGGTGTGACGTTGATGCCAAGGAAGTGATGAAGCTCTCCAAGGTCGGTCATGGAAAACTCACGTTTGATAGAGGAAATGACGTGATGGAGAGCACGGGGAGTGCTTGCGGTGAGTATGATGTCATCAACGTACACAAGTAGGTATGCGATGGAGTCATCACGTTGCAAGATAAAGAGAGAGGTGTCGCTCTTGGACGCATGGAAACCAAGGGACAACAGGAAGGAGCGGAAGCGATGGAACCAAGTGCGTGGTGCCTGCTTCAAGCCATAGAGGGACTTACGAAGGAGGCACACATGGTCCGGCCGAGAGGAATCCACGAACCCAGCTGGTTGAGCACAGTACACCGTCTCCTTGAGGTCGCCGTGGAGGAAAGCATTCTTGACGTCGAGCTGGTGAATGGGCCAAGAGCTGGAGGTGGCGATGTTGAGCACAACGCGAATGGTAGCCGGCTTGACAACCGGACTAAATGTCTCGTCGTAGTCGACACCCTCCTTCTGAGTGAACCCTCGAACCACCCAATGTGCCTTGTACCGAGCCAAAGTGCCATCGGTGTTGAACTTGTGGCGAAAAATCCACTTGCCAGTCACCACGTTAACACTTGCAGGTTTAGGAACCAACGACCAAGTAGAATTCTCAATTAAAGCATCGTATTCAGCTAGCATTGCACGTTGCCAATTGGCATCTTTGAGCGCAGAACGGTACGTGGGGGGAATGGGAGATATAGTGGTGGTGGGTGTATGGGCGAGAAAGAGACGTTTGGGTTGGCAGAAACCCGATTTGGACCTGGTGTGCATTTTATGTGCGTTGTGTGTGGGTTTTACTGGTTTTGCATGAGCTGGGAGACGTGGCTGCACGGGGGTGGAGGGCGCGGGAGGGGGGGGGGGGTTCG
>NW_024117558.1:0-6248 GCF_003073215.2 Triticum urartu | reverse complement strand
CGCTCTTCCATTTTGAACTAACTCAAATTGGATGGATCACAGGTCAGGGAAGTGCATGATTGTGCTTTAGTTCGTAACGCTCACGCCGTTGTCCTATTATCTGCCTGTTGCAAGACTAAACGCCTGTTCTGATCCTGAAGAAGCTTAGGCAGCTGCTGTTCTTCTGGGCCTTCAGCTTTGATCTTGAGGAGCTTAGAATAGCTAAGCGAAGAAACCAGGGCCGATGTGTGCCATCAGCCATCCAGGTAGCTTTACCAATTTCTGCATGCTCCACGCAGTCGTCAAGAGCAGCTTCACGCTGGCTCTTCATGGCCTTTGTTTTCTTCTGTTCATCCAACAATCTTTAAACATGCATGTCTGGCTAAGAATTGCATAACCTCATGCATAGTCGCCAATTTGTATAACAATCGTGTATCATGCATAAGCATTCAACTTCTGTTATGAGAAATACAACATCATCCAATACTGTACCCAATATCAACGTATCACTGATCCAGTCTAAAGAAACTTGGTAAAAAGGCAGAAGGTAGCAAGTCATTCACATAGAGTAATGATTAAAAGTTAAAACCGGCATATTGATAAAGACATAACATCATTAGCAAGGTAATCCAAGGGTAGGTAAACCCCTAAGTCGTGAAAACAACCATGTAGCCAAGTTTAGTATGATCGCTTAGGCAAATCCGTCTAGTAACTACTAACTAGAGATAACTGGGGATCTGGAGCCAATGTCTCCGACTGGAGCATGGGTGTGACCGTCGGCTCAGCCAGTTTCTGTTTTTTTTTTCTGCAGAAAGACTATGAGTTTTGTTCCTCCAATACAGGATTACAATCGGCCACCGTGAGCCGACATACAATCCAGGGGTTGACGTAACCAACAAACTATATGACCCTCTGTTCTACCAGACTTTGCCAAGCATTCGACAACCCTGGTCTGGCGTATATATGGAGCTAACAATGTGATCTAGCTCAGCGGTTTCTCGTCAAAGTCGTCATCATCGGACATTCACATTGTTGACGTCATACTCTTCCTAGATGTCGTAGGTGGGCTTTCCTATGGACTATTGATCGTATATCACAAGGAGATCTTGATTGGAAAGGAGAAACAACTCTTCTACATGGAGAAAAAGAGGGGTTCCAAAAAAATTTAAACAAAGCCACAGAAAGATTCTATTTGATGGAAAGCTTCTTCTAGCTTGCATCGTTGAGTAGACAAAATATGGATGACAGTTGTGAATGGATGGAAAGCTTCATCTACGGTCATGTGGCTACAGGTTGAATCCTTTCAATATACGCTTCTCTTCATCGGCGACAATTGTTATTCTGGTGCGCAGGTCCGGCAGGGCCTTAGCATGATGACTTCCCGACTGTCTACAGCAACAAAGTTTGACTGGGTCCGACGAGGAGGGCATTCATGGCGGTGGGCCTTCGGCTCGCTCCAGTGTTTGTAGTCGTCGCTAGCTAGGTGGTCTTCGGATCTAGATGTATGTTTTACTTCTGGTGTTCGTTGTACTAACTTGACAGTTCGATGAATAGATCATAATGACCGACGATAGACACATCTCTTGATGGACTGGATGAGAGTTTTTCTATGGATCCCATTTTTCTATGACCCACCCCCTATTAGTTGGCCCCCATAGTGAATGGAAGAGTCAAATTAGTCTCCTCTTTGTTGCTAATGGCATGACAAATAGGAGGGTCCCATAAAGAAAGAAATTGGTCAAAGGAGACGTCAACGGCGAAGACTTGACCGCAATCATTAGTGGCACAGGCAGAATTCCATACAACTTAGAGAGAGCCTTCGAGTATAGAATCTGGATAGTTGCACGTACCTAAATTTTCCTTCAAAAATCTATAGTAGTTTACCAAAGAAAAAAAATTGTAGTGTTTCCAGAATATAGTTCATCAAAATTGTATAATTACATGTCCAAATTATAATTTGTGCCGGAGTTCTTGAAGGCTGAGCTTCGGTTCTGGTAGGCTGCGCTCCTCACCATCTTTATGGTTCCCTGTACTGTAACCATCTGTTGTCTTTGTATGCAGTTTCAGAAGCTATTCCTGTACTTATGTTCATGATGGAGCGACATGCAAGTCATGCAGGAAATGCACTTTTATTTCCAATACCTCCTAACCCTAGGTCGAACCGGCTTTGGTGGTCTTATTGAACAAATATGAAAAAAAAAAGATAACGTTCTGAGACATCACCCGGTGGACATGTATATCAGTATATGGATGCAGATACTCTTTGTTGCCTTTTATGGTGCTCCCTCCAACCGGTTGATATCTTCACGCTGCCATCGCCGTTCACTGCCTCCCCATGTGCACTGCAAAATTCCATCGGCCAATGTAGGCCGTCACTGTCCATCCAAATGCACTTGTATATAATTTAGGAGAAGTGCCGTTCGCTCTTGAATCCAACCATATAGGGATGTAAGTAAACACGCAACTAAACTTCATGTGCAAGCTGCGCTTGAGTCTAGTCATTGGGTTGTTTGATGCCTGTAGTACATTTTGAACTAAACTTCTCACATTTTGTGGGCCTGGGGATCCTTGCTCTTCCATTTTGAAATTTGAACTAATGCCGGTGCTGTAGTTCGTAACGCTCAAGCCGTTATCCTGCTGCTATGTGCAGGGTTTCAACTTAGTTCGTAACGCTCAGCTCTGCTTGCTGCAGGACTGAACACATGTTCTAATCGGGAAGAAGCTGAGGCAGCTGCGGTTCTGCCCGGCCTTCAACACTGATCTATGAGGAGCTGAGAATAGCTAATAAGCGCAGAAACCAGGGACCAGCAGCGGCGAAACTTTACAGCTGATCGAGGATGTGACGAAGGCCCTCTACGCCTCCAAGATCTGCAGCTACGCCCGGGGCATGAACATCATCAAGGCCAAGAGCACGGAAAAATGATGGGTCCTCAACCTCGGTGAGCTAGCCAGGTTCTGCAAGGGTGGGTGCATCATCCGCGCCAGCTTCCTGGACAGCATCAAGAAGGCCTACGACAGGAACGGTGAGCTCGCCAAGGCAACCTCCTCATCAACAACGGTGAGTTCGCGCAGGAGATCATGGACAGGCAAGCTGCGTGGAATGGAGGAGGGTCGTTTGCCTCGCCATCAACAATGGCGTCAACACCCCCAGCATGTCCGCAATTCTGGCCTACTTCGACTCCTACCGGAGGGACATGCTTCCAGCGAACCTTGTCCAGGCCCAGATGGACTACTTCGGGGCGCAAACCCATGAGACGGTCGACATGCCCGGCTCCTTCCACATTGAGTGGTACAAGATCGCCAACTCAAAGATCTAAGCTGCTGCTGCTCTACCAAGAGACGGCCCATCAGGTTTCGTCTTCTCGGCCCTGCTTTCTCAAGTTTGCTTTATGAGCAGAACCACTGCATGTTGCTTGTTTTTTGTGTCATATGATTCTCAGAAAATTCTGTTGCTATCTCTTTTGTCTATGGTAGTATGTGAAGATCTAAGCTGCTGCTGCTCTGCTGAGCAGACAACCCAGCACGGGTTCGTCTTCTCGGTAGGCATCTTTGGTTGTTGCCAGTCACGAGTCCTTTTCCTGTAGGGGAGCAACTGCCGTTTAATTTTCATTATTTGAGTAATGAGTCCTGTATTTAATTTCTACAACTACAAGGAGATCACATATATACTCTCCAGTCTCCACTACTTCCATGTGATTTCAACCCTGGAGGGAAGACATTGTTATTCGTCGGATCTCCCCCGATGATTATTCTGAATTAGTTTGAATAAAATGTGTTTTTACCAACCTGTGTTTGATAGCCAGTGATCCTGCTGTCTCAAGGCTGCTTTATGAGCAGAGCCGCTGCCTGTTGCTTGTTTGTTGTGTCCTATGATTCTGTTGCTATCTCTTGTGTCTATGGTATGTGAAAAGTCCTTTTTTGTTTGGAAGATAAGTCATGTTTGCCTACCCTGTATCTTTTTTTCTTTTGTACTGGATCATGTACAGTACTACAATTCTTGTGTTACATAGTCAAGTTGTGACACACACTGTCAAAAGAAAGTTCCAACTATGAGCATAAGTAATCATGAAAGGGTTGGTAGTACTAGCCTCCATGTAGTTCAAAGATCAAACCTATGGTAGAGAAAACCGTGTTTTACCGACAAGAACAGAGTCCAAGTTCTGTAGGAACTTTGTTCGAAACCGGCTCATTTCGACAAAATATTACCGTACTTCGCGCCATCAAGTTTCATCTGAGATCGACCGATTTATATTCGGAAGTAACTTCCACCCATCATCGCTGGAGTGTATATATGCTGAACTCAACTGTCCTTGATTGTCAATCATCGGCACTCAGTCGGATCGGGCCGTCTCCTAGTGTGTGTCGGGCAAAGACAACTCTTCTTTGGAGTACGCAAACCAAGCACGAAGGCGTATTTTGCATGATGGAGAAGCTGCGGAGGTGGTTTGCTACTCTGCTTCCTCTCTCGGATTGTTTCCTTCTTGACTGGCGCGCAGCAATCCAACCTTGGCGTGGTCTACCTGCAGAGAAGATGGGTGCCAAAAAATGAAACAAAAGAGCAACATTTTAATTTTGATAGGATCATGGAAAGCTTTTTTGCGATTCCATGGTTTGGCGAAGACAATATGCACAACATAAACTCACTCAAGGGCATGTCACCTTGCCGGTGAATGCACCATATCTTAACTCAAATGAAATGACAGAGAAAAAATAAGAACAGTCAGTGAATTTTAAGGAAGAAAATAAACCAAGGTTCCAGCCCAATAAAAAAACTAAGGTCCTAAATATCGTAAGTCGGCACATAGTAAAGCATTATATTATTCCTAAATGCTGTTCGAGACCTTTCATCGACATATCATGCAACGTTTTGCTTGATATATTCCGGTTCATGTCATCTTGAATGATATAGTTTCACCAAAAATATGAAATTAATGCCTAATTTTAATAGGAATGCATTTATACGATCTCCAGGTGTATTCCAGATTGTACGACCATCACAAGGCCACATTACTGCAATGGTAAAGAAAAAAGGTCTAACCATGCAGGTCAAGCATCCTAAAAAAATGGGCACGCCAACCACATTGCACGTACTTGGGCTTCGCTTCATGGTTACTGCATGGTATCATGCTGAACTTCAAAGAAGAAGGACGATAGTGAAACAATATCATCCAGATCTTCAAATAATATCAATGCAAAATTACGGTCATAACATCTCCTCCCGCCCGCGCAAACAGCTCGTCCTCGAGCTGAAAGTCGGGGTAGTGCTGTCGGAACTCCTCGCGCTGCTCCCAAGTAGAGTCCTCCTCTGGTAGTCCAGTCCACTGAATCAACACGTACCAGGAGCCTCGCGCGTGGGTCCAAGGACTGCGTAGAGCGATGAAGTAGACGCAGCCAGACCCAATCACCCACATCGAACTCCGCCTCGTGATGGTGGCCATCATAGTAATGTTTGGCCAACTGCTGGGCCTGTAGGATCCGTTGCCGGACTTCCGCGAGCATCTCATCACGGCTCCTCAGAAGAGCCCCGGCTGCCTCGGTCCGTGCCAAGGCCGGATCAACAGGAAGGATCGGCGGGGGTGGCCGGCCATACACCACCTCAAAGGGCGTAGCACGGAGGGTGGAGTGATAAGAGGTGTTGTAGCAGTACTCCGCCCACGAGAGCCAGTTCACCCATGCGCGAGGTCGATCACCTATAACACAACGCAAATACACGGCAATCACCTTGTTAACGATCTCAGACTGGCCGTCCGTCTGAGGGTGGAAGGTGGTGCTCAGGCGTAGCTTCACGCCCGCCAGCCGGAAAAGGTCGCGCCACATGTGTCCCGTGAACACGGGGTCCCGATCACTGACGATTGAAGAAGGGAACCCGTGGAGACGGACAATGCCATCGAAGAAGGCCCGTGCGACAGACGCCACTGAATAGGGATGGCCAAGGGCGATGAAGTGAGCATACTTGGAGAAGCGGTCGACCACCGTGAGAATGACGGACTTGCCGCCCACCTTGGGAAGGCCCTCGATGAAGTCCATGGAGATGTCCGCCCAAACCTGAGATGGGACCTCCAAGGGATGAAGCATGCCAGCCGGCCGTAGAGTCTCCGTTTTGTTGCGCTGGCACATCACACAAGACCGTACCCAGTCACGGACCAGGGCACGATCATCGGGAATGTAGAAGTCGGCGCGGAGACGATGGAGTGTCTTCTGCACCCCCTCATGGCCCCCCGAGTGGGCGAGGGGCAACACCCACTGGGCAACATTGTCGCGTGCCGGGA